>NW_019948512.1:0-10315 GCF_002910315.2 Salvelinus sp. IW2-2015
GTTATATTTATGGTCTTTTATTCCAGTCCACATCACTATCGTACAATCCTATTCCAGTCCATATCACTAGTAACTATAGTCCTATTCCAGTAAATATCACTAGTAAATCTAGGTCTATTCCAGTCCTTATCACTAGTAATATAGTCCTATCCAGTCCACATCACTAGTCGTACAATCCTATTCCAGTCCATATCACTAGTAATATAGTCCTATTCCAGTCCACATCATTAGTGATATTTAGTCCTATTCCAGTCCACATCACTAGTAATATGAGTTCCGATTCCAGTCCATGGCACTAGTAATATAGTCCTATTCCAGTCCACATCACTAGTCGTACAATCCTATTCCAGTCCATATCACTAGTAATATAATCCTATTCCAGTTCACATCATTAGTTAATAAGTCCTATTCCAGTCCACATCACTAGTAATATAGTCCTATCCAGTCCATGGCATCTAGTAATATAGTTCTATTCCAGTCCACATCACTAGTTGTACATCCTATTCCAGTCCATTTCACTATAATACAGTCATATTACCAGTCATCGAATCAAAGTAATATAGGCCTATCCAGTCCATATCACTAGTAATATAGTCCTATTCCAGTCCACATCACTAGTTGTACAATCCTATTCCAGTCCACAATCACGAGTAATATAGGCCTATTCCAGTCCATATCACTAGTAATATAGTCCTATCCAGTCCACATCACTAGTAATATAGTCTATTCCAGTCCATATCACTAGAATATAGTCCTATTCCAGTCCACATCACAAGTAATATAGGTCTATTCCAGTCCACATCACTAGTCGTACAATCCTATTCCAGTCCATATCACTAGTAATATAGTCCTATTCCAGTAAATATCACTAGTAATATCTAGGTCTATTCCAGTCCTTATCACTAGTAATATAGTCCTATTCCAGTCCAACTCACTAGTCGTACAATCCTATTCCAGTCCATATCACTAGTAAATAGTCCATTCCAGTCCACATCATTGTATATATAGTCCTATTCCAGTCCACATCACTAGTAATATAATCCTATTCCAGTCCATGGCACTAGTAAATGTCCTATTCCAGTCCACATCACTAGTTGTACAATCCTATTCCAGTCCATATCACTAGTAATACAGTCATATTCCAGTCCATATCAAAAGGAATATAGGCCTATTCCAGTCCATATCACTAGTAATATATCCTATTCCAGTCCACATCACTAGTTGTACAATCCTATTCCAGTCCACATCACGAGTAATATAGTCCTATTCCAGTCCACATCACTGGTAATATAGTCCTATTCCAGTCCATATCACTAGTAATATAGTCCTATTCCATCCACATCATTAGTTGTAGAAATCCTATTCCAGTTCATATCACTAGTAATATAGTCCTATTCCAGTCCATATCACAGTAAATAGTCCTATTCCAGTCCACATCACTAGTAATATAGGCCATTCCAGTCATATCACTAGTAATATAGTCCTATTCCAGTCCACATCACTAGTAATATAGTCCTATTACATTCCATATCACTAGTAATATAGTCCTATTCCAGTCCACACCACAAGTAATATAGTCCTATTCCAGTCCACATCACTAGTAATATAGTCCTATTCCAGTCCATATCACTAGTAATAAAGTCCTATTCCAGTCCACATCACTCGTAATATATCCTATTCCAGTCCACATCATCTAGTATATAATCCTGTTCAGTCATATCACTTAATATATCCTATCCATCCATATCACTAGTAATATTAGTCCTATTCCAGTCCCATATCACTAGTAATATAGTCCTATTCCAGTCCACATCACTAGTAATATAGTCCTAATCCAGTTCATATTCACTAGTAATATAGTCCTATTCCAGTCCATATCACTAGTAATATAGTCTATTCCAACTCTGTTACGTTACCCCCTGTATATAGCCTCCACATTGACTCTGACCAGTACCCCCTGTATAAGCCTCCACATTGACCTGTACCAGTACCCCCTGTATATAGCCTCCACATTGACTCTGTACCGGTACCCCCTGTATATAGCCTCCACATTGACTCGTACCGGACCCTGTATTATAGCCTCCACATTGACTCTTTACCGCTCCCCCGTATATAGCCTCCACATTGACTCTGTACGTACCCCTGTATATAGTCTCCACATTGACTTCTGTACCGTACCCCCTGTATATAGCTCCACATTGACTCTGTACCAGTACCCCCTGTATATAGCCTCCACATTGACTCTGTACCAGTACCCCCTGTATATAGCCTCCACATTGACTCTTACTACCCCGTATTAGCCCACATTGACTCTACCAGTACCCCTGTATATAAGCCGTCCACATTGACTCTGTACAGTACCCTGATATATAGTCTCCACATTGACTCTGTACCGTAATACCCTGTATATAGCCTCCACATGACTCTGTACCGGTACCCCCTGTATAATAGTCCTCCACATTGACTCTGTACCGGTACCCCCTGTATATAGTCTCCCCACATTGACTCTGTACCGTAATACCCTTATATAGCCTCCACATTGACTCTGTACCGGTACCCCTGTCTATAGCCTCCACATTGACTCTGTACCGGTACCCCCTGTATATAGCCTCCACATTGACTCTGTACGGTACCCCCTGTATATAGCCTCCACATTGACTCAGTACCGGTACCCCCTGTATATACCTCCACATTGACTCTGTTACCGGTACCCCTGTATAAACCTCCACATTGACTCTGTACCAGTACAACCCTGTATTTGCCCCATTATTGTTATTTACTGCGCTCTTTAATTATTCGTTTTTCTTATCCTTACTTTTTCTGATATTGAGTTTTAAGCATTTCACTGTAATTCTACACCTGTTGTATTCTGTGCATGTGAAAATAAAATTTAATTTGAATGTAGGAACAGCCTGTAGGACCAGCCCTGTAGGACCAGCCCTGTAGACCAGCCCTGTAGGACCAAGCCCTGTAAGACCAGCCCTGTAGGAACAGCCCTGTAGGACCAGCCCTGTAGGACCAGCCCTGTAGGACCAGCCCTGTAGGACAGCCCTGTAGAACAGCCCTGTAGGACCAAGCCCTGTAGGAACAGCCCTGAGACCGCCGCGTAGACACTAGGACACCCGTGAGCCCTGTAGGAACAGCCCTGTAGGACCAGCCCTGTAGGAACAGAGCCGTAGGACAGCCCTGTAGGACCAGCCCTTGTAGAAACAGCCCTGTAGGACCAGCCCTGTAGACCAGCCCTGTAGAAACAGCCCTGTAGGACCACCCTGTAGGACAGCCCTGTAGGAACAGCCCTGTAGAACAGCCCTGTAGGAACAGCCCTGTAGGACCAGCTCTATAGGAACAGCCCTATAGGACCAGCCCTGTAGGAACAGCCCTGTAGGACCAGCCCTGTAGAAAACAGCCCTGTAGGACCAGCCCGTAGGACCAGCACTGTAGAACAGCCCTGTAGGACAGCCTTGTAGGACCAGCCCTGTAGGACCAGCCCTGTAGGACCAGCCCTGTAGGAACAGCCCTGTAGGACCAGCCTGTTAGGACCAGCCCTGTAGACCAGCCCTGTAGGACCAGCCCTGTAGGAACAGCCCTGTAGGACCAGCCCTGTAGGACCAGCCCTGTAGGACCAGCCCCTGTAGGAACAGCCCTGTAGGACCAGCCCTGTAGACCAGCCCTGTAGAAACAGCCCTGTAGAAACAGCCCTGTAGGACCAGCCCTGTAGGACCAGCCCTGTAGGACCAGCACTGTAGGACCAGCCCTGTAGGACCAGCCCTGTAGAAACAGCCCTGTAGGACCAGCCCTGTAGGACCAGCCACTGTAGGAACAGCCCTGTAGGACCAGCCCTATAGGACCAGCCCTGTAGGAACAGCCCTGTTAGGAACAGCCCTGTAGGACCAAGCCCTGTAGGAACAGCCTTGTAGGACACCAGCCCTATAGGACCAGCCCTGTAGGACCAGCCCTGTAGGACCAGCCCTGTAGGACCAGCCCTGTAGAAACAGCCCTGTAGGACCAGCCCTGTAGGAACAGCCCTGTGGACCAGCCCTGTAGGACCAGCCCTGTAGGAACAGACCCTGTAGGAACAGCACTGTAGGAACCAGCACTGTAGGAACAGCCCTGTAGACCAGCCCTGTAGGCACCGTGGAACAGCCCTGTAGGACCAGCCCTGTAGAAACAGCCCTGTAGGACCAAGCCCTGTAGGAAAACAGCCCTGATAGGACCAGCCCTTTAGGACCAGCCGTGTAGAAACAGCCCTTATGACCAGCCCTGTAGGACCAGCCCTGTAGGACCAGCCCTGTAGGACCAGCCCTGTAGGAACAGCCCTGTAGGACCAGCCCTGTAGGACCAGCCCTGTAGGACCAGCCCTATAGGACCAGCTGTGTAGGAACAGCCCTATAACACCAGCCCTGTAGGACCAGCCTTGGTTGTTCCCCTGCTTGGGGACTGCAGATGGAAATAGCTGCTAGCTAAATCTGGTAGGCTACAAACCATAATTTCTCAAGTGGAATTGAGACTTGTGTTTTTGTTGTACATTGTCCCTGTTCAAATAAACTTAAATTAATAATCTAACCAACTCTCAGCAGGTGTGCTAAAACGGCACCTGCCAGGAGTGTATTAATTAGAACACACCGTAGAAAAACGTCTTGCAACGAAAACGACAGTTTCTCACTGGACAAATTCATGTAAATCTCTTCCCGTTTCCTTCCTAGTGAATACACCCCAGTTGTGTCACACCTCGAGCTTTTTATATTTATTATGTATTATTAACAACAGCCCGTAGTTGCATTTGAATTGGACACATATCATCAACATTTGCTTTAGAGATGATGAATAAACCAATAAAATAAAGATAAGACTAATGACAGAGTAATTTACCTGTCTTCGTTCATATTTACTTCACTCTCCTCATAGCCGTCAGGAGATTTCCATCCGCTCCTTCTCAGAAATGACGTTGATGAAAGTCCAAGGCAGTTTATTGTTGCTCAGCATATTTCACAGAAAGACATAGATTGTTGACCTATTGTGGAAAAACAGCGATTTAAATAAAATAATATAAAATAGCAGGAATCCTACGATGTTGCTGACGTTCGGATGTGGCCTCCTAAATGTAATTCAGTGGGACAAAAAACAAAAACAAAGAATCMATAGGATACATGACTAAAGGATACCAAAGATCAAACATGACATTATTTCACATACCAAAGGGAAGTTAATAATTAACATTGTATGAAATCTATCGTTTATAGCTGTTTATTTCTAAAACCATGCGCTGGCATCCCATCCGCAGATTAGATAGTAGACTAAACTCGGCTACAGTGGTTTACCGAAATGTAGACTACTTAAATACCTACTGCTTTTGTGAGTTACAAGCTATATTCAGTGTCATAACTTTAYTAATATGATAYRCTWTACACAACTTTACKTAACTATCTTGATTCAATATAGTCCGCAGCCRACGGCCTCGCCCAGACTTTTGTTTCCAACGTTACGWCGTCCTTAAKACACGTCCATAGAAGTAAASCTGTTCATGTAAAATGCTCATGTAAAACAATTGGTCTCTAAACCTGTGATAAACCACYATATTTGCTATCTTAAATTAAAARAAAAATGTTACCTTCATGGCGCAGTTGTTTCAAAATGGCAGCAACATATGTACTTTTTACTTTCACTTTTAAATTATTAGGTGACGCAAAGCTGTATATTAACCCCTGGGTTGTTGATGCTATGTATTGGCCATTGAGCGGATTTGAAGCCTCCAGTCGGCCATATTGTCACTCCACAGTAGGAACAGTCCTTCATATGAATGAATAGAATTCTACAGTATTTCAATTAAATGTTTCAAGGACAAAATTGCATGTATTTAAGTATTTGTGTTGTTGTAATGGGGACAGTATCATTTGTAATCTCAAAAAATTATACTTTAAGGAAAATATTTTGGTATATTTTTTATTTATTTGTATGTTCAGCTCACATATAATATAATATGTATGCATTACGATGTCTTTAATATAATAAACGTGGCAAAAACGAATGTAGACATTAAGAAATGCATTTCAATAGCTTCCAAATATATTTTTTACTCCGGTGAGGGAGCCCCAAGATGGATGCGTGTGGCGTCAATACAGGTCCCTCAAAAATCATCTAGTGTATATATACACTGTTGGGTAACTCCCCAGTGTGTTTGTGGAAATATTGAAGTTTTTCACCGCCTAAAAGGGTCACGGCTGGCAGCGGGGTGGAGCGTTGCAAGTTTAAGGCCGTGTTTAGCCAATGTTCTCTCTCTTATGTCTGGTCTTCACAAGAGAAGGTTGTTCACGGTTGGTTTGTAGGGTATCTTTCATTTATTTGGCGTGGGCTACGGCCAAACAGTAGCCTGTGTGGAGTTGGGTTAATAAAGCGTGAACTCAGGCCTTTGTCTGGACAATTGTTCCTTTATGATCTAACGTAAACTCACGTAAACTCGTACATCGCCTTGGTCCGTACAATTGCCCTTATTTTAGCGCCCCAAAAACGTAATACTTCCAGATCAACTGTAATGTCAATACCATTGTAAAGCACAATTTCTCCCCTTTCCAACAAAATAAATGACATGACCTAAACGCTGCCCGTTTCTGCATAATACAAGTAGGCAATGAGCCCCGTCGGGTCTTTTTAAAAATGGCGGGTGGGGAAGCGAAACTAATGCGTGATGGTGAGAAGCAGAGATGTTGTGTGGGAAAAGTGCTTTTTTTCACTCGATCTGTCCAACTTATCAACTTATCGCCTCTAAAATGTAAATAAAACACTATAAAGAGTTTATATAATGTGTCATTACATACCTATTTGAAGGTTTGTGTCGAATTTGAATCAGGTTTTTAGGGCGGTGCTAAAGTGATCTTAGAAGTAAACAGCGGCTTTGAGAATGATGATTGCATGCAATGATGACGCAAAAAATTACTAGGTATCCCCTCCTTACCCCTGTCACTGTCCATTTCTCGTTTCTAAACAATGAGAGAAGTGCTACACCTGTTGGAGAGAGATTGTAAGACAGAAATAGTTGCTTTATGCGTGCTGTACGTTACAACATGACACGTCCCGATGTAACGGAGGGTCCGTTTTTTAAAACTTTTCTCCAATACTATAGAGCCATTAACATGTCGATCAACGCTTGAGTGGGAACCTAGTTCACACCCCCGATTTTGAAGTCAACACTGTCGCTACAGTCCCATTAGTTTTCTTTGTAGCCTCGTTTGAATGTTGCGGTTGTGCACATTTGTACGAAATGGGGTGAGTTTACGTTAGTCAGTTCATTACAATAGTAAAACGCTCTAGTGACAACACAGTTTGCTGCCCTGTTTCCAATCGTCCACATGGCGGAGAACCTATTCAAGTATGTCAATACATTTCTAAAATGTAAAAAAAAAACGATGTATTATTAGCTAACTAGCTACAGTGCAGGCTAACTGAAATGAGCTAGCTAGTTACCTATCTGGCCAACTTTACATACTGTATAGATGGCTAGCTAAGTGAATTAGATATCACCAGCTACCTAACTTCATATTTTGCTAGCTATCTTGATGTATTTATCCTTGTAAAAAAAAAAAACTATAAATGCATTTGTAGGTAGCTAGCTAACAGCCACGGAGGAGGGTGAAAGGATAGCAGCCCCAACTGAGGATCGGGCTGGTACTGTTGTGTAGTTCCAGTCCCTAGAAGTGAGAACCGAGATAATAGCAACATAATATTAAGTGCGGTCTAATTTGAGTATAATGAAGTCTGTTTCTTGTGAGGTTTTCTGTCCTCGGTTATAGAGAGCTGTGAAATCCCGTCTACAGAGGAAGAGGTCCCAAATGAAGAGCAGTGGCTCTCAGTCCTGGTCCTGGGGACTCAAAGGGGTTTTTGCACTGCACAGCTGACACAAATGATCAACTCATCAAGCTTCAAGTGGTATTTATGTATTCATTTGTGATGCTGTCCTTGATATGGGCGGCAGGGAGGCCTAGTGGTTAGAGCTTTGGACTAGTATCCGAAAGGTTGCAAGATTGAATCCCTGAACTGACAAAGTAAAATATCTGTCGTTCTGCACCTGAACAAGGCAGTTAAGCCACTGTTCCTAGGCCGTCATTGAAAATAAGAATTTTGTTCTTAACTAGTAAAATAAAAATATGATCCTGCTCTTTACACATGCATCTATCAATCCAATGTTATCATGATTTGTTATAAGGGATATTATACTTTAGTAATCCACAATGACCTGGTGATATAATGTCAATATTAGACTTAAATTCCATATTCCTACGGATACCTTGTAACTGAAGATTCCTTCAAAACGATTGCCTGCAGTTAACATGTAGGGCACTGCAAGGTTGGGTGACCAGGGTCATCTGGGACTGCCTCCTGGAGGAATTCAGGTATGTGAAGGCTACCTGTGTCCTGCATAACGTCATGAGGATGGACATGAGGACCAGAAGGGGGATCTGTGTGCGGGATTTCTTCACCACATACTTTTTTGAGGGTGCTGTTCCCTGGCAACACCATAGACTACACTATGCACAACCAAAGGCTCTTTATAGAGCCATTCACATTGCAATAAGAGTATTCTTCCATTTACTTACCTATGTCAACTGCAGTTATATCAGTTTTATCTCTTCATTCAAAGACTCAATCATGGATACTCATTCTGACAGTTGTGGCTGCTTTGCGTGATGTATTGTTGTCTCTACCTTCTTGACCTTTGTGCTGTTGTCTGTTGTCTTTTGTCTGTTGTCTGGGCCCAATAATGTTTACCCTGTGCTGCTGCCATATTGTTACTACCATGTTGTCATGTTGAGTTGCTACCATGCCATGTTGTCATGTTGAGTTGCTACCATGCTGTGTTGTCATGTGTTGCTGCCATGTTGTCATGTTGAGTTTCTACCATGCTGTGTTGTCATGTGTTGCTGCCATTGTTGTCAGGTTGAGTTTTCGTAAACATGCTGTGTTGTCATGTGTTGCTGCCATGTTGTCATGTTGAGTTTCTACCATGCTGTGTTGTCATGTGTTGCTGCCATGTTGTCATGTTGAGTTTCTACCATGCTGTGTTGTCATGTGTTGGCTGCCATGTTGTTCATGTTGGTTTATTTACCCATGCTGTGTTGTCATGTGTTGCTGCCATGTTGTCATGTTGAGTTTCTACCATGCTGTGTTGTCATGTGTTGCTGCCATGGTGTCATGTTGAGTTCTACCATGCTGTGTTTCAGTGTGTTGCTGCCATGTGTTCCATGTTGAGTTTCTACCATGCTGTGTTGTCATGTGTTGCTGCCATGTTGTCATGTTGAGTTTCTACCATGCTGTGTTGTCATGTGTTGCTGCCACGTTGTCTTAGGTCTCTCTATGTAGTGTTGTTGTCTCTCTTGTCATGATGTGTGTTTTGTCCTATTTTTATTTAATTTATTTTAATCCCGCCCCCGCAGGAGGCCTTTTGCCTTTTGATAGGCCATCATTGTGAATAAGAATTTGTTAACTGACTTGGCAAATAAAAATAAAATATAAAATGCCCAGTTTCTCTCCGTTTTGATATCTACTTCTCAGGTGAGGGTGCTGTTTAGGTAAGGGTGTGATGTCTGTACAAAAACAAAACAGGCTATTTTAAATCACCCATATTGAAAAAAAAAAAAACAATTAGACACCCTATAACCCACACCTACACACTCATGTATCTATCTGATTGATGGATTGTGTTGTGCAGTAAACAGGCTCAGGTGTATAACTGTGGCTCCTTACACCTTCAAAGAATAGGCAAGAGGGCCAAACATGGAGAATAGTAAGACACTTCATTATTTCTATAACTACACTATATTGTTTGTCCTTGTGTGTCCGTTCATGTTTTTCAGCATAAAGTACTCAGCAGCCACTTAGTGTGGACACCAGGTGAGGCCACACACAGATTCCTGTTGAACACTGTCGCTTTAACTACCTTAATTTCTAAATAACAGTCTCTCTCCTTCACTTCATCCCTCTCTTTCCTTCTCCCTAAATCCTCTAGGTTATATCAGCTGTGTCAGTGAACCCCTCCCGCATCTGAACTGGCTACATACAGGGCACAGCATGATCAGAGGTGAGAGGTCACTTGGTCAGGTCAACAGGAAGTATTATGAAAGAGATGCTTTACATTGAAATACAGATGTAGTAGTCCCAGAGTTAATGATCCCAGGTCAGTTTATATTATACAGGAAGTATTATTAAAGAGATGCTTTACATTGAAATAGAGATGTAGTAGTCCCATAGTTAATGATCCAAGGTCAGTTTATATTATACAGGAAGTATTATTAAAGAGATGCTTTACATTCAAATAGAGATGTAG
>NW_019948512.1:10860-15236 GCF_002910315.2 Salvelinus sp. IW2-2015
AGTGTTAGCATGTTTAAGCCTTGTTTTCTGTTATTTATTTTTATTCGGCTCTCATTTACAACTGCGACCTGGCCAAGATAAAGCAAAGCAGTGTGACACAAACAACAACACAGAGTTAAACGGGTATGTTTTGATGTCATCGCCACCTCACCTGCTCTTAAAATAACCTTTGGGCCGACTGAGAGCCCAAGGCTGGTTAGGAGACACTATGATGTAATAGTGATGAACTGAGAGAATATTAGGTTAGCACTGTGATTCATTAATCATATGCCATTTGCCTCTGTTCTTACCTCTTTCCCTTTCTGTCTTCTACACCTTTCTCCCACCTCTTTCCTCTGTTGTTATAATGCACACCAGATGTGCATTGAAGTACAGATTGAACTTGHATTTATAATATTACAATATTTATACCACTTGTATAATGAACTTATTTCAATAAAGCGTTTCACATTCTCTACTGGTTGACATTAAGTCTCTCATTTGATGAAATACTATCCTGTGTWTATCAGATCAATGCATATGAAGGAAATTAGATATTGAGAGGAACTGGTTTTAATGTATTTACATATAGGAAGTGTAGTGTACTGTTTAAAAAATATATATATTTCTGTATATATGAATAAACTAGTTAAATCCTGTTTCTAGTCTATTAGTTACAATGTGTAACCATTGATGTCCCAGGACTAAGATTGGTAAACACTGTTGAAGTATATAATTCTAATACATACCTGCAGACACAGCATCATTCAAAGACTGTAATTTGATACTCCTGGTGTTGGATATGACTGAAGAGTATTTACATGATGTATAGGAAGTGTAGTGTAGTGTTTTTTAAATTCTATTTCTGTATATATGAATTACAAATCAGTCTTTAACTAGTTAAATCATGTTTCTAGTCTATTGCATAGTTACAATGTGTAAAAATTGTTGTCCCAGGCCCAAGATTGGTAAACACTGTTGAAGTGTATAATTGTAATACATACATGCAGACACAGCATCATTCAAAGACTGGAATTTGATACTCCTGGTATTGGATGTGACTGAAGAATAACCTCAAAGACATTCATACCTGAACTGTACCTTTATTTACCAAGGTAGAGTACATGATCAGTGAATATAGTAAATGTACAGGCTACAATGTGGGATCTCAATAACTACATGTATATACGACTTGCAACCTTGGCACAAAGTTATATTATATTCTACTCAATCCATAGGCTTCATTAATGTCATTCAGACTGTTTTGAAGTTGATACAACTGGCTATGATAGCTGAGGTTCATAGCTAGGTTCTGAACTAATATGTATACCAAAACGTTTTAGGGTCCATACACAGATCGGCTACACATCTAACTTATAGGCATACAGGTATTTATATCTTCCACTGCACAATAAGCAAGAAAATGGCTAGCTACGTTACTTCATCTGCATTGCAAATATCAGCAAGGCAAGCTTACAAAATTGTACATTCAATTTGTAGTAAATGCTTTAGCTAGCTTGATTATTTACATCCACTGTTTCACAAGACGTCAGTCTGGTTTGCTGGTTGTTTCAGGAGTCCCTAAAACATTAAACAACCAAAATTACAATTTCATACTCATGTCACAACACCAATAAAGCTAGTCAGCTAGCTGGCTAATGTTAGCTAGTCAGCTATCTTGCTGAATAGCGAATTTCGTAAGTAACTTTATGACAACAAAAAAATGCCTCATCATTTGTCTCTACACTATCTAGCTAACACATTCCTCTCAACTGTACATTTTTAGCATGAATCGTTATGACTTTATCATTAATTACATTTTCTTCCGTCCTAGTATTTCTGTCAGCCATCTTTGCTGGAGAAAGTCTCCAGCCCTAGATCCCAGCGCGTCAGATTCGTCATGGGCACCACTCGATATGATTGGTCATCGTCACGGGAACCACTCGATACGATTGGTCGTCACGGGAGCCACTCGATATGATTGGTCATCGTCACGGGAACCACTCGATATGATTGGTCATCGTCACGGGAACCACTCGATATGATTGGTCATCGCCCAGCGGTCGCCGCTGGTGGTTTGCGTAAAGTTGGGAGGGGTAATCGTCATATACGTTTATCGTCATATATGCCATAAACTGTACATCTACATTGTTATAGTGGAGGTCTATCTCATTAGTGTCTTATTCATCATTTCAGGCAATGTTAGAATGATACATTTAATAGTTTTTCTTACTTTGCGTGTTATAATTATCTCAGGTGATTTTCTCCATGTGGAGGGTGGTAAGTTACAGACCAAACAATATTATATTATASCCTCCTTTTAACCATGGTTACCAGTGACAGTCTCTTCCCATTCAAATATTTGTTTTCAACAAAAAGTTCATTAATAGACAGCCTCACAAAAATATATTTTTGAGATCTTTTCCCAGACCTATAAAAACAGTCTCCTGGTGTGGTTTAAGCATTGTTAAGGACTTAGGTCAATCAATCAATTTTGGTCAATTTTGGTCATCACACAAAGTGTGATTTGAGAGTGAATCCGCCCCCAAAAGATGTAGGAAAACCCACACAAAACTATAGGAAAACAGAACTTTTCACACCGGCTCCTTTCCTTCGCAGGTCGTTTGTAAAATTAGAGAATATCTACTTCTCCAGGCACCACTTGGTAACTTGGTCACTTGTGGATGAAACAGTAACATTTCAGAAAGCTTTATTTAAATATGATTTGAAACACAGTAAATACCATAAACCGCGTCCTAAAAAGCTTGTATAGTTAGTTTTCTTACCGCTTTGGTACTATTTTCACAAGTATGTGGTAACATTTCACAACTCTTTAGTACTAAACTCCAAACAGATCATCAAAAGGCTGTTTGTATTACTTTAAGCACATTTTGAATCGACTAAAGTACAAGACACAAAATCACACAGTAACTTTTTCACCAAAACCTAATCAGTTTAATCTAGAAATACCTTTCATTTAAAGTCATTATCTTTTACAATGCAACGCTCACAACACGTTTCATATGATTCTCTTCCCATTCTGTTTTAATACCTTTCATTTAAAGTCATTATCTTTCACAATGCAACACTCACAACACGTTTCATATGATTCACTTCTCATTCTGTTTTAATACCTTTGACCATCACTTAATCCAACTGCGCTTGATGTTTAAAAATATATATATATATGTTTTCACCTTTATTTAACCAGGTAGGCCAGTTGAGAACAAGTTCTCATTTACAACTGCGACCTGGCCAAGATAAAGCAAAGCAGCGCGACACAAACAACAACACAGAGTTACATATGGAATAAACAAACGTACAGTCAATAACACAATAGAAAACATCTATATACAGTGTGTGCAAATGAGGTAAGATTAGGGAAGTAAGGCAATAAATACCAAATGGTTAACCACTTAACCGTTTGGTAAACCTAGAGATTTTGTCTACTATATACGGATTTTGAGAACTACAGAAACAAAATGTGTGTTTGTAAAGTATAAAATATGTATAACACTTGTATTGTAAAGTATAAACATCTAAATGACATGTATGATACATGATAACCATACAGAATGACTACTTGTTATTGCTAACTGATTTCACATAGTGGGAACCACAATTTGCTTGTTTTTTAAATCATATGAGCAAAAAATATTCAATTTTATTTGGAACGGCAAGTCAGACAAAATTAAACGGGCCTATTCATATAATAAATATGAATTCGGAGGGCAGAAATTATTAAATATTAAAGCATAAGACCTCGTACTGAAGGTTTCAGTCATAGAAAGGTTATACTTAAATCCAAACTGGTTCTCTAGCAGTTTAGTAATAATGTCTTACCTCATGTTCAAGAATGGCCTTTTTCCCTTTATTCCCTTTTTCCCCACTATGTGAAGGTGCATCTACACCTGCATTGCTTGCTGTTTGGGGTTTTAGGCTGGGTTTCTGTACAGCACTTTGAGATATTAGCTGATGTACGAAGGGCTATATAAAATAAACTTGATTTGATTTGATTTAGATTACAACTTTTCATCTCCCCTCAAAAAATAGCTACTTTTAAAACAATCCATAGAAAGTAGTTTCGCTATTTCATTTAAATCCACCAGAAAATACAGAACAAATATTACAACAAATATTATGGTTAATCTCAAATATACTAATTGATAAAAAAAAAAAATCTTTATGGAAAGAATGGTATAATCTTTGTAAATTATATCATAAATAGGACTGGTGGAGTTATGTCACACATGCAGCTAACACAAATATATGGAAATGTCTGCTCTACCCAGAATTACAACCAACTAATTGCAGCATTACCGCAAAAATGGAAGAGTCAAGTGGTAGGGGGAGAAAATAAGGAACTTGTGGTTGACAAATTAGAATTCCTTCCAATA
>NW_019948513.1:0-1083 GCF_002910315.2 Salvelinus sp. IW2-2015
CTCAAAATAAGAATTTAGGAGATATGTAATGTATTGTCATAAAGAGTTTAATAATGATAACATTTGCCTAGGAACTCACTTGTTGAAGGCCACAGGACTGAAAATTAACAAATTCAACAACCATGTCCCTGTCACTAACCAATACAGCCCAGACTAGTACCTAAATCTACATGGCCGCTATTGACCAATAAACATTCACGTGGGCGTGGTCTGGCACATAAATGCATATAAATCAGTTAAGGATATTCGTATTGTAACACAATTTGGTACACATGTTGCAAACGCTGTCAAGACTCAACATTTGCAAAACAATTCATTCCGGCCACACGGTGGRGCTATAATGGGCACATGCTTTTATCTCTTTTAATCTCTGAAATTTGGCACACATGCTCAGGTAAATGAGTCCAGCTAACCCACGCGATATCTCAGACACCACTGGCCCAATATAGACAATTKTTGGGTAAATGATGTGTCTTGCCATAGAAATCTGGCATTTACAGAAGTACACTCATTGCTGCTATTGGCCCCAGGGTGGGCGGTATAGTAAACAACCGTACGCACTTTAGTCACAAGCAATATCTCAGACACTACAGGCCCGATTAWGACGAAACTTGGGTGAACGATGTGTCATGCTACAGAGATCCGTCAATTAACAAAATTACATTGATTGGCCCAAGGGTGGCGCTGCATCATTCGTGGGTTACTATATGTTTACTGTTGCCTTTTTTAACTCTTATTATTATCTATCGTAATGCCTAATCACTTTACCCTACCTTCATGTACATATCAGCAGTTGAAGTCGGAAGTTTACATACACTTAGGTTGAAGTCATTAAAACTTGTGTTTCAACCACTCCACACATTTCTTGTTAACAAACTATAAACTGCATGACACAAGTCATTTTTCCAACAATTGTTTACAGACAGATTATTTCACTTATAATTCACTGTATCACAATTCCAGTGGGTCAGAAGTTTACATACACTAAGTTGGCTGTGCCTTTAAACAGCTTGGATAATTCCAGAAAATGATGTCATGGCGTTAGAAGCTTCTGATAGGCTAATTGACATCATTTGAGTAAAT
>NW_019948513.1:6800-7894 GCF_002910315.2 Salvelinus sp. IW2-2015
ACCCAACTTATTGTGGGAAGCTTGTGTAAGGCTACCCGAAACGTTTGACTCAAGTTAAACAATTTAAAGGCAATGGTACCGAATACTAATTGAGTGTATGTAAACTTCTGACCCACTGTGAATGTGATGAAAGAAATAAAAGCTGAAATAAATTATTCTCTCTACTATTATTCTGACATTTCACATTCTTAAAATAAAGTGGTGATCCTAACTGACCTAAGACAAGGAATTGTGAAGAACTGAGTTTAAATGTATTGGGCCGAGGTGTATGTAAACTTCCGACTTCAACTGTACCTCAAATACCTCATACTCCTTCACATTGATTTGATACTGGTACTCCCTGTATATAGCTCTCTTGTGTATTTTACTGTGCCCCACAATGAAATCGGGGAATGAACTGTGGATCTGTCTTCGTTTGTATGTTCTTCACATGCAATATCTCAGACAGCACTATCCCAATTTTGACAAAAACTTGGGTGAATGCCATAGAGATCCGGCATTTACAAAATATTATTGATTGGTCCAAGGCGGGAGCTTGTAGTATTTAACTGAAATGTGTTACTCACACGTAATATCTCGATTGGCGCTGCATCATTCATGGGGGGRGACATGTTTACGTTTGCCCTGTTTAGTTTTGAGTCAGTACCACATAAACCTTAATAATAATAATAATGACTTTTCATTGACTTTGAGTTCAACTAACTAGAAGTATTTGAGTAAAAAAATGCATCGGCGTTTACAGTGTGGGGTTAGCGGTGTACACAAGCTGGTGAAGAATTACAACAAATATACTCAGTCTCTGTCCATGAGTGTCCTACAGGGGGCGTACCTTAGGGAAGACGTGCAGGTGGAATGGTTCCAGCTGTTTCTGTAGAAACTCCTGGCTGCGGGGGGGTGGAGGGGGCGGGGCAGAGGGTGACTCTCCCACATTTGATTGGACACTTGATTGGTCATCTGACTCTGCGTTCCCGTTCTCCTTCTTGGTTGCCTTGTCCACCTTAATCAATTGTATTTCATTAGAGTACGAATTCAAACAGTATACAGTAATCCCTCGTTTATCGCGGGGGTTACGTTCCGAAAATGACCCGCGATAA
>NW_019948513.1:8697-15226 GCF_002910315.2 Salvelinus sp. IW2-2015
GAGGTTAGAACCCTTTTTGGTTCCAGGTAGAACCCTTCAAATCAAATGTATTGGTCACATACACATGTTAGCAGATGTTATTGCGGTGTGTAGCAGAAATGCTTGTAAGGGCCTCTATAGAAGGGTTCTACATGAACCAAAAAGGGTTTTAACAGCACTTTTTTTTGTAAGAGTGTAGATATGTTTGACATTTCTGCTCGCTATAAAGAGGGGATAATTATAAGTAGATTTATGCTGTTGGTGGTGGAATGAGCTCTCAAAGATCTTGTGGTAGGTAGTACTAGGCAATTTATTGGGTGGGCCGATAACAAATGACGGGTAAAGGGGGCAATGGAATGATAGGTCTGAAATATACAACATAAAAGACAAAAAAATGTATGAGGATAAAGAAGGGGTTTAATATAAATCAGCTCACCGTGTCTGCTGAGGAGCGCCTTCTCTTCCATCGGGCCGGAGGATGCTTGTCTTGTTTTCCTGAGACACATGAAGGAGCACGTATTATAACCATGTCGGGCTGTTGAGTTTCCTCAAGAGAGAGAGGTAAATATTCTCCATGTTGCTAAACATTTTCCACACGTCACTAGGGGGCCCTTTGGGACATTGTACTCCACGGGACTGTTGATTAGGGCGAGCCGTGTGATGCAGGTGTGCTGAAGACAGCAGTAGAGAGAGAGGTGGGAGAGAGAGGAGCGTGTGAATTTACTCTACTATAGGTGAAACAGATCTCAATACTCATATGTGGCTTCCTCTCCGTCATCTACTGCTCTTCACCTGCACCGATCTGATTCAATTACTCATATTGGGCTTCCTCTCCTCATCTCTACTGCTCTTCACCCTGCACCCGATCTGATCCAATACTCATTAATGTGGCTTCCTCTCCTCATCTACTGCTCTTCATCTGCACCGATCTGATCTCAATACTCTATGTGGCTTTCCTCTCCCTCTGACTCTGCCTTCACCTACACCGATCTGACCTCAATGCTCATATTGTGGCTTCCTTCTCCTCATTGAACTGCCTCTACTGCTCTTCACCTGCACCGATCTGATCTCAATACTCATATGTGGCTTCCTCTCCTCATCTACTGCTCTTCACCTGCACCGATCTGATCTCAATACTCATATGAAAGTAGATTCCCGGAGGCCATCCATACATGTTGCTTTCACCTAGCCTGTGTTTTTCAGTTCAGTGAAGATAAAGGAGAAGAGATGCATCTGTGCACCTACACACGCAGAGGCCACTTAGTACCATTGAGATGCCCCGGGGACTCTGTCTCTCTCTCCAGCCCAGGACACATCTCTCTATGCACCTCGCAGCTCTGTCTGCCCCTGGGGAGCCATGAGCAGGTGTCTAAGCATCCACATCCCACAGGACTGTCACACCATAACAACACACTGGAGGCAGGAATTCAGCACCAGAACAATCCATGGCTTACCAAACTAAAGAGAAACGAGTAGCCTTTTTTTTCATACAGTTTGTGGCAACATCAATCTATTTGTTCTTTATTGGTTCCGTTTACAGATGCCTTTGCATGAAGCTTTACTTTAAGCTACAGTGCATCTCTATGTCCGGTTGAAGAGGATATCAAACGCAACGAAGCCACTGAGGGTTGAGTCTGATTGGTCCCTGAGGGTTCCGTAAGAACCAGAGCATACTGTGTTCTATTGCTTTAGTCTACTGAGAATCCTGATCTATGAGCTAGTCACTCTAAAAAATGCTGGGTGAAAAACAACCCAGTGAAGGGTAAATAAATGACAGAAAACACATTGGGTTGTACTAGGCCAGCAGTATACCACCTTGCATCCCACTGCTGGCTTGCTTCTGAYGCTAAGCAGGGTTGGTCCTCGATGGGAGACCAGGACTGCTGGAAGTGGTGTTGGATGGCCAGTAGGAGGCACCCTTTCCTCTGGTCTAAAAAAGAAATATCCCAATACCCCCAGGGCAGTGATTGGGGACATTGCCCTGTGTAGGCTGCCATCTTTTGGATGAGACGTTAAACAGATGTCCTGACTCTGTAGTCACTAAAGTGTGTTTAGAGTGTTTACCCTGGTGTCCTGGCTAAATCCCACTCTGGCCRTCATACTGTACCATCACGGTCACCTAATCATTCCCAGTTTACAATTGGCTCATTCACCCCCCCTCCTCTCCCCTGTAATTATTCCCCAGGTTGTTGCTGTAAATGAGAATGTGTTGTCAGTCAACTTACCTAGTTAAATAATTGTTTTTTGTTTTTAATGTTTGTTTTTTTGTACCCAGCCAGTTGGGTCACTTAGTTGATTGTTTTCTTTGAATACTGAAGGCGTGGCTTGGTCGGGTGTGGCTTTCTGATATCCCAAAGTTTGGACAGTAGAGAGAGAGAGAGAGAGAGAGAGAGAGAGAGAGAGAAGAGAGAGGACAGATGCAGGAGAACGAACGAGAACGCTGAGATGAGAAATACAGGAGAGGAGAGAGAGAGACAGGAAGCAAAAGAGAGAGAAGACCCTAGAGAGAGAGCAGAGAGACAGAGACAGCAGATCCGAAGACAGAAGAGAGATACCAGAGAGAAGATAAAGGAGAAGAGGGAGAGAGAGAGAGACGAAGAACCAGAGACAGCAACAAGAGACACAGAGACAGCCGAGACAGAGCACCCAGAGACAGAAACAGCGAGCACGACGGACAAAATCAGAGACAGAGAACAGAGCCTTCATACGACCCACAAAAAGAACCTTGGGTGAAATACGCACAGCTGTGACCATCACAGCAGCAAGATCTTCGGTGCATCACGACATAATAGTGACAATCACACAATCACTCAGCACAACAACGAACAAGGAGCGAACACATGAAGAAAAAAAACACCATTGAAGAATATAACCCATTTTAATTGTTTACTTATTTTCCCTTTTCAGTACTTTATATCTATTTGCACATAATATATGACATTTGAACAGTCTTTCATTCTTTTGGAAGCTTTTGTAGTGATGAGGTGGTAATGGTTTACTCTTAATTTGCTTTTATTATTTAATTTCACTTTTGTAACACTTATACTATTCATATTATTATATATTACATTGTTAATTTGAATTGAGACAGACGAGAGAGCAGAAAGATAATCAGAGAAAGTGTCACAATGTAGTTGCTGTGACCTCACCATTTGCTGCAGCCCAACAAACCACCCCACGATGACGATGGTGAAACCACACAAGGCTGACGCCTGCAGCGCATGGCCCTAGGCAAACAGCACCTTACCGTAGGAATCGTCCATCACAGCGCCCATAACACCACACACTCAGACACACACTCAACACGGAAGGAGGAGTGCTCAGGAAAAACCTTGCCAGAGGAAGTTAAAAATTCCCACAAAATAAGCATGGTTAGTGTTAACTTTGTTTTCACCATTTTGTTTTTTGACAGGGCTTTGGATATGAGGAGTTTTTTAAAGTGTGATTAAGACTACGTGTACACCACGGAAACATATAAAAAAGAGTTGGAAGAGTAATCACTGGATCGATCAGTGGTGCACGGAAACAGAGAGGAAGGTGTACAAAGAGGGAGGGGAATGCAAAAACCTACATTAGGTGAGCAGAGGCGGTGTGTGCCGTGATACTGCACTCTATTTTCAAATCAACTTCCTATTTTTTTAAGTTATCGACAACAATGACACTTTTTTCCCAGACTGCCGCCTACTGCAGCGTTAATTTTTGTAATGGTTATAATATCCATCAATTTTGCATGAGTGACTGATTTATCAATGTTATGCTACACAAAGATAAATAACATACAGGCCTACTCTGTTAAGACCCTAATGTGGCCTGCTTAAACCATGAGTTCTGGCCACTGTATAGAATGAAGCTTATGGCCTCAAACATAAGGAATTTAGGAGATATTGTAATGTATTGCTCATAAAGCAGTTTAATTATGATAAACATCTTGCCTAGGAAACTCACTTGTTGGAAAGGCCACGGACTGAAAAGAACAAATTCAACAACCATGTTCCACTAAACCAAACAGTCCAGACTTAGTACCTAAATCTACCATGGCCGCTCTTAACCAATTAAACATTCACGTTGGCGCTGGCTCTCGGCATATAAATGGCCCATATTACAATCAGTCAAGATATTCGTATTGAACAACAATTTTCGGTAACATGTGCAAACACTTCAAGGGACTTCAACATTGCCAAGACAATTCATTTCCGGCCCACACGGTGCTTATAATGCGGCCACACATGTTTTTATCTTTTAACTCTAAATTTTGGCACACATGCTCAGGTATATGAGTCCGTAATCTAACCCACGCGATATCTCCAGACCACCCACTGGCCGATTTAGACAAAACTTGGCCGTGAACGATTGTCTTGCCGTAGAAAATCCTCAAGTCTACAGAAGTACACTCATTGCTGCTATTGCCATCGTTTAGGCTCAAATTTGTTTAACAGTTTTCTTTTTATCAAAAAGGTTTGATCAAACAGGTTTTTTTAAAGTGCTGATAAAGACAGTGTACACCACGGCAAACATTGTAAAAAGTAAGAGAGTTGCGAGAGTAATACTGGATCTTACAGCTGGTGCACGGAAACAGAGAGGAAGGTGTACCAAAAGAGGGAAGCGCGGAATGCAAAGAAGCTACATTAGGTGAGCAGCACGGGTGATGTCGTCGCTTGTGCTTTGAGCATCCGTATCTAAGTTTCTATTTTGGTGCTTGTTACCACCAAGTGCTACCGTAGCACAAAGAGAAAACGGAGAAAACAGTGCCTGCGCTTGCTACGCTACATGGAGCCTAGAATTGGTAAAAAATAATTTCTGGGGCACTGAGGTCATGAAGAGATAACCAATTTCTTGAAATGACATATTCCCCATCTACACTCACCACTCCCTCTCTCGATAACCCAAGTGGATACATGAAGCCGCTCACACCCACAGCACCATGCTGTTAGGATTTCAATCCATGTTATTTTATGATGCACACCACCTATAAACACACGAGAAAAACAAACACACACATACAAGTACACACGCGCACGCTTGCACTAGGACTGCCACTACACGTTCATACAGAAACACCACACAGTACACACACCACACCACTCATGCACACATGCCCCGGTAGCACCACTTCTGTCATCATTGAAGTGCTTGAGAGGTAGTTCAGGATTCATATCTCTCCACCTTACCCGCACCCACTAGACCCACCTACCAATTTGCATTCCGCATCAACTAGATCCCACGATGATGGATTCCGCCATCACCGCTGCCACCACTGCCCTATTCCCATCTGGACCAAGAGGAAGACCTATTTAAAGAATTGCTGTCACTGACTACAGCTCAGCCTTCATTACCATAGTACCCTCCACAGTCAATCCTTAAGCCCTGGTCTGTAACCCCCACCCGTGCACAACTGGCGTCCTGGACTTCCTGGCCGCCACCACTCCCAGGTGGTGAAGGTAGAAACAACACCTCCATACCGCTGATTCCTCAACCCACAGAAAACTGCCGGCCCCACAAGGTGCGTGCCAGCCCTCTCCTGTTACTACCTGTTCCACCCATGACTGCTGCGTGCCATGCCACACTCCAACTCAATCATGAAGTTTCCAGACGACACAACAGTGGGTAGGCTTTGCATTACCAAACACAAACGTTGAGACAGCCTACAGGAAGGCCCAGGCAGGCTCTGGGGAGTGTCGTGCCAGCGCAAAAATAACCTCTCACTCAACGTCAACAAAACAAAGGAGGCTGATCGTGGACTTCAGGAAAACAGCAGAGGAGCACCCCCCCTCATCCACATCGACGGGACCGCAGAGTGCGAAGAAGGTGCAAAAGCTTCAAGGTTCCTCGCCAATACAACATCAACTGAACAAAAACTGTGGAAATGGTCCCCCCACACAGCACAGATGTGGATGACAAGAACGGCGGGAACAGCCGGGCCTCTTCAAACCTCAGGAAGTGAAGAAATGTGGCTTGTCACCTAAAGACCCTCACAGACTTTTACAGGCGTGCAAATTGACAGGCATTCCTGCTCGGCTGTGTCCCTGCTGGAACGGGCAACTGCAGCCCGTCCGCAACCTCAGGGCTTCTCCATGAGCGTGCTGGTGCGGGTCTGCCCAAACGCTATCCCTGGCGAGGACACTTACCTGTCCTCCAGGACATCTACAGCCACCAGTGTCACAGGAAGCCAAGAAGGAGCCACCAAGTACTCAAGCTACTCGAGCCACTGCCGTTCACCCCGCTAATCATCAGAAGGCCGAGGTCACAGTACAGGTGCCTCAAAACTGGACTGAGAGACTGAAAATAGCTTCTAATCAAAGACCATTCAGACTCGTTAAACAGCCCCATCACTAGGCGACCTCCACAACAGTACCCTGCCCTCAGTCACAGCCGGCTTACCACCCGCGTTACTCATCCCTGCACCTTAGAGGCGCTTTGCCCTATGTACATAGAGATGAACACCCTGTCATTTGAATCCCATGCTTTACATAATGTTTAACAACATTTCATATGTGCTAAACTTATTATAGTCGAGTCCCGTCCTATTCAACTATTGCATGTATCTCTCGTG
>NW_019948513.1:15364-20724 GCF_002910315.2 Salvelinus sp. IW2-2015
TAGCTAGCTAATACATGTATTGAGTCAGAACAAACGTAGCTAGCTAAGACATGTATTGAGTCAGAACAAACGTAGCTAGCTAATACAGCTTGATACCAGTGCTGGTGCCTAAATCAGCATGTTGTTTGTGCAACGGTATCTTCCCGAGAGGAATAGGCGAAGCATGAATATGTTAGCGACATGAAGTAAGAGAAAACATTTTAATGTAGCCCGAGATTATAGGGTCCCAGTCCCCTGGGAAAAACTGCCCAAAACATTGGTTCCTACTCGTTCACAACAATGCCTCCATACAGATCCTAGTAGTACTCTACTGAATAATTCTTTAAATGCCTCCGGGCTTTTTGCCCACTATTAAATTCGAACTATAGAATTAGAAAATTAATTCGATATAATTCCAACCAAGTGGTTTGATCTGAATCGCAAGTGAAATCAAAAGGGTTATATTTTTATTAAAAATAAGGCCTAGATATTTTTGGCCCTACGTGGCAGTGTGGAAATAATCTCAAATGAGATCAACTTTTGATTGACCGGTATAAAACATTCAAAATGGAGAAAGACGTATTGAAATCATGTATAATGTACGTGTTGCCACTCTAGTTTCAAGCACTATTCATAAAACAATTTTCAAACTTTTATTATATTTAAAAAAACATAAAATACTGTAAAATATTGTCTTACCGTTAAAACATTTTGAAAAATATTGATATGATATGACATTTTGGCCATATCGTCCAGCCCTATACCTTACCTTTACCCATGATTCACAGCAGAGCTACGCATCACAGGGTACCACAGGTATGACTAGATAAGACCTGGTTATATATCTACACTGAACTAAAATATAAACACAACATGCAACAATTTCTAAGATTTTACTGAGTTACAGTTCATAGAAGGACATCAGTCAATTGAAATAAATTCATTAGGCTCTAATCTATAGATTTTAAATGACTGGGAATACAGATATGCATCTGTTGGTCACAGATACTTTTTTTTTAAAGAACTGGGACATTTTCAGCTTCCAGGAATTGAGTACAGATCCTTGCTGTGTATTATCATGCTGAAACATGAGGTGATGGCGGCGGATGAATGGCACGACAACGGGCCTCAGGATCTCGTCACTGTATCTCTGTGCATTCAAATCGCCATCGATAAAATGCCGTTGCGTTCGTTGTCCGTAGCTTATGCCTGCCCAATACCGTAACCCCACCGCCACCACGGGGCACAACGCTGACATCAGCAAACCGCTCGCCCACACGACGCCATTACACATCACGTGTAATTAAATGCCGCGGTTGTGAGGCCGGTTGGAGGTAGTACCAAATTCTCTAAAACGCGAATTGGAGGCGGATTATGGTAAGAACTGATCATTCAGTTCTGTGGCTAAGCTCTGGTGGACATTCTGCATCAAGCATTGCCAATTTCAACGCTCCGTCAAAACATACAGACATTCTGTGGCGTTGTGTTGTGTGACAAAACTGCAAACATTTTAGGTGGCCTTTTATTGTCCCAGCACAGGTGCACTGTGTAATGAAGCCATGCTGTTTAATCAGCTTCTTGATTATGCCACACCTGTCAGGTGGAGTGGATTATTTGGCAAGAAGAAATGTTCATTAACAGGGATGTAAACAATATTGCCCTCCTTAAATTTGAGAGATAAGGTTTTTGTGCTTATTGGAACATTTCTGGGATTTTTTTCTTCAGCTCATAAAACATGAGACAAACACTTCATGTTGCATTTATATTTTAGTTCTGTCACGCCCTGATCTGTTCACCTGTTCTGTGACTGTTCCAACCCCTTCAGGTGTCGTTTATTCCCCCAGTGTACTTGTTATGCTCTGTGTTTCCTGGTCTCTCTGGTTACCAGTGTATTTATCCCTGTGTTCATGTCTTCTGTACCAGTGTATTTATCCCTGTGTTCCTGTCCTCTCTGTGCAGTGTATTTATCCCTGTGTTTCCTGTTTCTGTACCAGGGTATTTTTCCTGTGTTCATGTCTCTCTGTAAGTGTATTATCCCTGTGTTTCCTGTCTCTCGTACCATGTATTTTATCCTGTTTTCCTGTCCTCTCTGTGCCAGTGTATTACCTGTGTTTCATGTCTCTCTGGTACAGTGTATTTATCCTGTTGGTTTCCTGTCTCTCTGTGCCAGTGTATTTATCCTGTTTTCCTGTCCTCTTGTGCCAGTGTATTTATCCCCCTGTTGCTTCCTGTCTTCTGTACGCAGTGTATTTATCCTGTGGTTTTCCTGTTCTCTGTACCAGTGTATTTTCCCTGTGTTTCTGTCTCCTCTGTGCCCGTGTATTTATCTGTGTTCCTGTCTCTCTGTACCAGTGTAATTTATCCCTGGTGTTCCTGTCTCCCTGTACAGTGTATTTATCCCTGTGTTTCGTGTCTCTCTGTGGCCAGTGTATGTATCCTCTGTGTTTCTGTCTCCCTGTACAGTGTAATTTATCCTGGTGTTTCCTGTTCCTCTGTACCAGTGTATTTATCTGTGTTTCCCTGGTCTTCTGTGCCAGTGTAATTTATCCCTGTGTTTCTGCTTCCTGTACCAGTGTATTTATCCTGTGTTTTCTGTCCTCTGGGCAGTGTAATTACCTGTGTTCCTGTCTTCTGTACCAGTGTAAATTTATCCTGTGTTTCCTGTCCCTCTGTACCAGTGTAATTATCCTCGTGTTTTCATGTCTTTCTGTACCAGTGTTTATCCCTGTGTTTCCTGCTCTCTGTACCAGTGTATTTATCTCTGTAGTTTCCTGTCTCTCTGTACAGTGTATTTATCCTGTGTTTCGTCTCTCTGTACCGTGTATTGTATCTGTGTTTCCTGTCCCTCTGTGCCAGTGTAGTTTCCTTGTGTTTCTCCTGACATGTTACCTTGTTTCTCTTCTGTACCAGTGTATTTATCCTGTTGCTTCATTCCTCTCCTGTACCGTGGTATTGTATCTCGTGTTTCACTGTCTCTCTGTCACTAGTGTATTTATCCTCTTTTTCCCGTGTCCTCGTCTGTCCATGGTATTTATCCCTGTTTTTCGCTCCTGGTACCGTGTATTTATCCCTGGGTTTTCCTGTCTCTCTGTCAGTGTATTTTCCTGTGTTTCCTGTCTGCTCGCTGTCAGTGTTTATCCCGTGGTTTCTGTGTCTCTGCCAATGTTGCCCGGGTTTCCTGTCTCTCTGGTACAGTGTACTTTAATCACTGTGTTTCCTGTCTCTCTGTACCAGTGTTGTCCTGTGTTTCTGTTTCTCTGTACCAGTGGTATTTATCCTGTGTTTCCTGTCTCTCTTACCGTGTATTTATCCCTGTGTTTCCTGTCTCTCTGTACCATGTATTTTATCCCTGTGTTTCTGTCTCTCTGTACCAGTTCTCTTGTTAATGTTTAGTAAGTCAAAGCGGTTTTTCCGTTACTTCTTTTGGCTATTTTCTTTTGATAGTCTTCCTGGTTTTGAAACCCCCTGCCTTTTTCTGGACTACTTTCCCACTGCCTGATCATCCTGCATGCCCTGACCTTGAATCTGCCTCGCCATGACCTTGAATCTGCCTGTCCTGAACTTGAATCTGCCTGCCTGATTGATTCTGTCTGCGGCCTGACCTTGATCTGTCTGCCTGCCTGACCTTGATTCTGTCTCTGCCCTGACTTGATCTCCTGCCCTGACCTTGAATCTGCCTGCCCTGATTGATCTGCCTCCCTGACTTGAATCTGGCTGCCCTTGACTTGAATCTGCCTCCTGACCTTGAATCTGCTGCCTGAACCTTGAAATCTGCTCTGTTTGATTTCTGCATGGCCTGACTTGAATCCTGCTGCCCTGACTTGAACTCTGCCTGCCCTGATTGATCTGCCTGCCCTGACCTTGAATCTGCGGAGAGGGCAGAGAGGGCTTGAGAGACGGAGAGGGCAGAGAGGGGTGCGAGACGGGAGAGGGCAGAGAGGGGTGAGAGACGGAGAGGGCAGAGAGGGGTGAGGACGGAGAGCCAAATAATGACAGGGGGCTGTCTACCTGGGGGTGGAGGGAGGGCGCTGGGGAGAAGAGGGTGGTGCACCTGAATGAAAACCTACACGGGTTTTAGTAGACATATTCTACATACATATAAACGGTGGCTCTGCCGTTGAATAAAAAACACATTAAAAAATACTGAGGATTTAACGCAAATCATCTCCAGGCTTATTTCAGGGTCAAGAGGAAGTCCTAGGGGTGGTCTAGGGTGGTCAGGGGTTAAGAGTTGGTCGAGGGTGGTGCTGGGTGTCTCGAAGTGGTCAGGGGTCTAGGGTGGTCTAGGGTGGTCTAGAGTGGTCTAGGGTGGTAGGGTGTCGAGGGGTGGTCTAGAGTGGTTAGAGTTGGTCGAGGGGTCTAGAGTGGTCAGGGGTCTAGCGTGGTCGAGGGTATGGTGGTTCTAGGGACTATAGTGGTCTAGGGGTATAGGGTGGTCTAGGGGTATATAGTGGTCTAAGGGGTATAGGGGCTCTAGGGGTCCAAAGTGGTCAGGGTCTAGGTGCTATTGACCAGGGTGGTCTAGGGGTTTAGAGGGTATAGGTGGTCTAGGGTGGCCTCGGGTGTTCTAGGGGTCTAGATGGTCAGGGTATAGAGTGGGATAGGTGTCTAGAGGATAGGGTGGTCTAGGGGTATAGGGTGGTCTAGAAAGTAATAGGTGGTTAGGGGTCTAGAGTGGTCTAGGGTGGTCTAGAGTGGTCAGGGTCTAGGGTGGCTAGGGGTGGTCTAGGGTGGCCTAGGGTTAACTAGGGGTCCTAGAAGTGCAGGGGGTCTAGGGGTATAGAGTGGTCTAGAGTATAGGGTGGTCCTAGGGGTATAGGGTGTTCTAGGGGTATAGGATTTGGCTAGGGGTATAGGGTCGGTCTAGAAGTAATAGGTGGTTCTAGGTCTAGAGTGGTTAATAGGGTGGTTATGGGGTATCAGGGTGGTCTAGAAGTATAGGGTGTTTCTAGCGGGTCAAGTGGATGGGTGGTCTAGAGTGGTATACACACCCTTAGGCGTCGTGGTCTTAAGGGGCAACTAGACGGGCTGGTCTATATGAGAAGTATAGGGCTGGTCTAGGGCGTCTCTTAGTGTGGTAAGTACCTTCTAGGAGTGGTCACTACTTGAGTGGCTACAGTGGACTCTAGGGGTCTTAGAGTGGTATACTATCGGGTGGTTAGTCACCCGGTCTAGCAGTGGCCTAAGAGTTTACTCGGTCACTATGGGGCTTCAGGTAATCGACGTTTAAGAGAGTCCCAGGCGTCTACTGGGGTGGTATACCGGCGGTATGGGTGGTATCACCCTTGGTGGTATAGAGTCGGCTCTATGGGTATAGGGTGGTCCTACGGAGTTCTACCAAAGAGTGGTATAGGGTGGTATAGGGTATAGGTGGTTCATAC
>NW_019948514.1:0-9972 GCF_002910315.2 Salvelinus sp. IW2-2015
ACGAGAGAGACTAGCTGGAGACTGATATGGAACTGGTCTCTAGAGCACCAGACAGAGCTGGGAACATGACTATGGAACTGGTCTCTAGAACACAGACAGAGCTGGGAGACATGACTATGGAACTGGTCTCTAGAGACACCGACAGAGCTTCGGGAGACACTGGGACTGATGGAACTGGTCTCTAGAGAGCACCAGACAGAGCTGGGAGACATGACTGTGGAACTGGTCTCTAGAGACACCAGACAGAGCTGGGAGACGATGACTGTCTCAGATGCGACTGAGATGGGAAATGGTCTCCTAGAGACACCAGACAGAGCTGGGAGACATGAACTATGGAACGGTCTCTAGAGAGCACCAGACAGAGCTGGGAGACATGACTGATGGAACTGGTCTCTTAGAGAACACAGACAGAGCTGGGAGACATACTATGGATAAACCTTGGTCCTCTAGAGACACCAGACAGAGCTGGAGACATGACTATGGAACTGGTCTCTAGAGAGCACCAGACAGAGCTGGGCAGACATGACTATGGAACTGGTCTCTAGAGAGACACAGACAGAGCTGGGAGACATGACTATGGAACTGGTCTCTAGAGACACCAGACAGAGCTGGGAGACATGACTATGGAACTGGTCTCTAGAGAGACCCAGACCAGAGACTGGAGACATGACTATGGAACTGGTTCCTAGAGACACCAGACAGAGCTGGGAGCATGACTATGGAACTGGTCTAGAGACACAGACTAGAGCTGGGAGACATGACTAATGGAACTGGGTCTCTAGAGAACCAGACAGAGCTGGGAGACATGACTATGGAACTGGTCTCTAGAGACAACCAGACAGAGCTGGGACGACATGACTATTGGAACTGGTCTCTAGAGACACCGAGACAGAGCTGGGAGACATGACTATGGATGGTCTCTAGAGACACTGACAGAGCTGGGAGACATGACTGTGGAACTGGTCTCTAGAGACACCAACAGAGCTGGGAGACACAGAACTATTGGAACTGGTTCTCTAGAGACCACCAGACAGAGCTGGGAGACAGTGCTGGTGGAACTCTGACATAGACATCCCAAATACGGGCACTAATTGATACAAAGATGCAAAGGACGGACAGACAGACAGACAGAAAGAACAGACAAGACAGACAGACAGTACAGAAGGACAGACAGACCACGAACGACAGACCAGACAGCAACGAACAGAACGACACAGATACGGACAGAACGGACAGAAACAGGACACAGACAGACAGGACAACAGACAGCAGACAGCCAGACGACAGAAGACAGAAACGAAGAGAACGAATGAACAAGACAGACAGACAGACCAGACCAGACCAGACAGACAGGTGGAATGGGCAAGACAGAATTATTTAAGTGCCTTTGAACGGGGTATGGTAGTAAGGTCCCAGGTGCACCGGTATGTGTCAAGAACTGCAACGCTGCTGTTTTTTTTCACACTCTCAACAGTTTCCCGTGTGTATCAAGAATGGCCCACCACCCAAAGGACATCCGGCCGACTTGGCACGAACGTGGGGAAGCGTTGCACCCACCTGGGGTCCAAGGTCCCCTGATTAGAGGAGAACAATGAAAACAAGCGGTGGTACCGGCTTCGGGTTCCAGAGTTCATTCTGTGAGATATTGCTGAGCCAGTTTGAGCCAGTTTCTCACAGCAGTGAAAATAGCAGCAACAGGAAACGCTGAGTATAATTCATGGACATGTTTGTCGGGGTTGATACATATTTCGTGAGGACAAATCAAGTCAGGCATGTCAAAGTGGAAATTACAGACTTTACAAGCCTTTTTTGGGGGGGGGGTAAAAACCTTGAATACACTAAAAAGTTTGCATTTCTTGCTGTGCAGGAAAAAATCAAGATCATCAAATTAAGATACGGCATCTGTAATTTTTGTTTACCTTATAAACGTTGATGGGTATATCTATCGTGATATAGATCAGGTCCCCCAGAGCCAGGCTGGCGATCAGGGCGTTGGGTCCGTTTCTCATCGTCTTATTCAGGTAGATAATCCTCAGTAGAGTGGCGTTTCCCACCATGCCTACCATGAATATCACACAGCTAATCACTGTGTTTATGTATTTAAAAGCTGTCTTTATGAAGGTCACCTGGTGGCAGACAGGAGGTACTACAGGCTGGACACGTATTCCCCAGGACGACGTGTTGGAGGACGAGTGATGGCGTCCGTGTTTGAGATGTTGGTGTCCACGGTCAGAGTCGGGCGAGGGTGTGGATGAGATGTGGACACGGAGGTCCAGGGATGTGGTGTCTTGTATCAGTCCCAGGGATGAGGAGGGGTCTTGGGGGTCCAGTAGCAGACCCAGGGGGGTGTCTGTACTGTGGAAGGCTGGATAGAGGTCTGAGACAGGGAGACTTCCTGTCACGCTGCCGTGGCTCTGACACTGTCCCACTGTGGAGGTGTGGAACAGCAGCAGTACGAACAACACGGACGAAACAGGAACAGTAGAACCCATTCTGACTCTAGAACCTGTTCTAGAACGTATTCAACAGTTCAGGGTAGAGATGGAGGATTCCAGGCAGGATAGTTCTAGGTTCCACAGTGATACAGGATTCCACTAGGAAGGTTCCACAGTGATACAGGATTCCACTAGGAAGGTTCCACAGTGATTCAGGATTCCACTAAGAAGGTTCCACAGTGATTCAGGATTCCACTAAGAAGGTTCCACAGTGATTCAGGATTCCACTAGGAAGGTTCCACAGTGATTCAGGATTCCACTAGGAAGGTTCCACAGTGATTCAGGATTCCACTAAGAAGGTTCCACAGTGATTCAGGATTCCACTAGGGAGGTTCCACAGGTCCTCTGGGGAAAAGGGGAAAATGGAGAGGAAAGATTACTAATATGACAAAGGACAGGATTTGTGGAGGGGCACAAATCTTTATTTCTGAACTTGTTTTCTTGTGCTTTATATTTCTGTAAACGAACTGTCCAACCCCCTACTGTCCTAACAGAGTCATTAAGATTCATCTGTAGTAGACTGCCTCGAACACTGGTATCCTGTTTCAATTACTGACACATAAACAATCAAATAACTCCCTCCTGTCTCTCTCTCCTTTCTCTCTCTCCCTCCTGTCTCTCTCTCCTGCCTCTACTCCCTCCTGTCTCTCTCTCTAACTCTCTCTCCCTCCTGTCTCTCTCTCTCCTTTCTCTCGTCTCCCTCCTGTCTCTCTCTCCTGTCTCTCTCCCTCCTGTCTCTCTCTCTCCTTCTCTCTCTCCTCCTGTCTCTCTCTCCTTTCTCTCTCTCCCTCCTCCTCTCTCTCTCCTGTCTCTCTCTCCCTCCTGTCTCTCTCCCTCATGTCTCTCTCTCTCCCTCCTGTCTCTCTCTTCCTTTCTCTCTCTCCCTCCTGTCTCTCTCTCTCCCTGCCTCTCTCCTCCTGTCTCTCTCTCTCTACCTTTCTCTCTCTCCCTCCTGTCTCTCTCTCCTTTCTCTCTCTCCCTCCGCTCTCTCTCTCCTTTCTCTCTCTCCCTCCTGTCTCTCTCTCTCCTGCCTCTCTCCCTCCTGTCTCTCTTCTCTCTCTCTCTCTCTCCTGTCTCTCTCTCCCTTCTCTCTCTCCTCCTCTCTCTCTCCTCCTGTCTCTCTCCCTCCTGTCTCTCTATCTCCTGCCCTCTCTCCCTCCTGTCTCTCTCCCTCCTGTCTCTCTCTCTCCTGCCTTCTCCCTTCCTGTCTCTCTCTCTCCTTTCTCTCTATCCTTCTCTCTCTCCCTCCTGTCTCTCTCCCTCCTGATTCTCTCTCCCTCTCTGTCTCTCCTCTCTCCTGCCCTTCTCCCTCCTGTCTCTCTCTCTCTCCTTCTTTCCTCTTCTCCCTCTGTCTCTCTCTCCTTTCTCTCTCTTCCCTCCTGTCTCTTCTCTCTCCTTCTCTCTCTCCTCTCCTGTCTCTCTCTCTTCCTGCCTCCTCTCCTCCTGTCTTCTCTCTCGTCCTCTCTCTCTCTTCCTGTTCTCTCTCTCTCCTCTCTCTCTCCTGTCTCTCTCTCTCCTCCGTCTCTCCCTCCTGTCTCTCTATCTTCCTGCCTCTCTCTCCCTCCTGTTCTCTCTCCCTCCTGTCTCTCTCTCTCCTGCCTCTCTCCCTCCTGTCTCTCTCTCTTCCTTTCTCTCTATCTCTTTCTCTCTCTCCCTCCTGTCTCTCTCCCTCCTGTCTTCTCTCCCTCCTGTCTCTCTCCCTGACTCTCTCTCTCCTGTCTCTCTCTTCCTGTCTCTCTCTCTCTCCTGTCTCTCTATCTATTCCCTGTCTTCTCTCCTCTCCCTCGGTCCCTGACCTGCAGTCTCTCTCCAGTACTGTGTTTCCTACTGTATATATTATGTACCATATGGTGACATTAATAAATATAGCAGCACATCTTACAACCTCCTATAACCTACGTATGTATATTAATGTAGCTCTTATGACCTACCTACATATATTACAGTTTGTACTGTGGTCATACAGTATTGCAATGCCATAACGCAGGGGTGTCAAAATCAATTCCTCTCTCTGCTGATCCCGGACGAGGGCTGTCTCTCTGCTGGTCCTGGACGAGGGCTGTCTCTTGCTGTCCGGACGAGGGCTGTCTCTCTGCTGGTCCCGGACGAGGCTGTCTCTCTGCTGATCCCGGACGAGGGCTGTCTCTCTGCTGATCCGGACGAGGGCTGTCTCTCTGCTGATCCCGGACGAGGCTGTCTCTCTGCTGACGACAGGGCTGTCTCTCTGCTGATCCTGGACGAGGGCTGTCTCTCTACTGTCCTGGACGAGGGCTGTCTCTCTGCTGTTCCTGGACGAGGGCTGTCTCTCTGCTGTTCCTGGACGAGGGCTGTCTCTCTGCTGGTCCCGGACGAGGGCTGTCTTCTGCTGGTCCCGGACGAGGGCTGTCTCTCTGCTGGTCCCGGACGAGGGCTGTCTCTCTGCTGGTCCCGGACGAGGGCTGTCTCTCTGCTGTCCGGACGAGGGCTGTCTCTCTGCTGATCCCGGACGAGGGCTGTCTCTCTGCTGATCCTGGACGAGGGCTGTCTCTCTACTGATCCCGGACGAGGGCTGTCTCTCTACTGGCCCGGACGAGGGCTGTCTCTCTGCTGATCCTGGACGAGGGCTGTCTCTCTACTGGTCCTGGACGAGGCTGTCTCTCTGCTGTCCTGGACGAGGGCTGTCTCTCTGCTGGTCCCGGACGAGGGCTGTCTCTCTGCTGGTCCCGAGAGGGCTGTCTCTCTGCTGGTTCCTGGACGAGGGCTGTCTCTCTCTGGTCCCGGACGAGGCTGTCTCTTGCTGGTCCTGGACGAGGGCTGTCTCTCTGCTGATCCTGGAGGGTTTGACACCGATATCATAAAACAACTACTTACATGACAGATGTATGACTAGTTCGTTGGTGAATAACTTCATACATTTAGACAGTCACTCACCTTGTTTCGGTGTCTGGTCTCTCAAACTCAGTTAGAGCAGTCCTTTAAAGATGTCCCTTATGTCTCCATGTTATAATCTGTTTGAAGAGCGAACACTAGGCTTTCTGGATTGTAGAGAAGAAGAGTTGTGTTCTGGTGTAGAGTTCCTCTCAGCTATGTGGTACTGTCTGAGCTTTCTCCTCTTGTTGAATCTCTTTCTCCTTCTCTTCTCTCTCTCCCTCCCTCTCTCCACAGTCACGATAACACAAAATCCACCAAAGCCCCTCCTCCCAAACGTTGATCGGTCTGCCCTTTCCCCCTCCTCTCTCTCCCCTCCTCCCTCTCCCCCTCCTCCCTCTCCACCTCCTCTCCCCACTCACATGATGCCAAAAGTAACAAACCCACCCCCCCTTTCCTCCTCCCAGATCCCTTCTTCCTACCTCAGCACACCAAGATAAAAAGAACATTCAAAATGAAACTAGTTAACTTTATTTTTCTGGTAAGCAGCGTACAAATGACACTTCTGAGAGGTTTGACTACACGGTGAGGACTCGTTTCCTGGTGATTCAGTGGCTGACTCTCTATATCAAACCCCTCCCCCCCCTATATCAGCCCCCCCCCGCTCCCCTCCTCCTCCCTCCCTCCTCGCTGTTTGTGTGTCCATGTTTATAGTGAGTATTTTTGCCCTTGACAAAAGTGCAGACAGGCGATGTGGAAATAAACCACACAATATCAATTGGTCATTAATAGCGCGTTGATTAAGTATTTGGAGGCATCGTAGTCTCAGTCTTAGTTCAGCACAAGGAAACGTCGCATTCGGATTGGAGTAACCAACACACAAAAACGTGCACCTCTTATAGGCTTAACTGACGGAGTCGGCGTGTGGGACCGGGATACCTGGCCGCTATATATGCAGCTACTAGGGTTTGACAAGCGAGGCGGCAAGTTTAAGTGAGTCCAACGTTATAATTGTTAAGGGGGTTGTCGTCTTTGGGCACACGCTAGGTAGGTAGCTCAAAATAGTGAAACATGACACAGTCAGACACGGTCACTAAATTAATTCGCTTGATGGTTACCAAATGTGATCGCAGGGGGATCTCCCATATAGTGGAATATATTTATATGTATAGGATAATGTGGATGGATAATGCGTACACCTAGGATCTCACTAGAGATAAATCGATGCTCTAGTGTTCGCTATATGTGAATTCAGGGCTCTGCCCGATTGGTCCGAGATTGGTCTCATCATGTATTACTATAGGATTAACTCTCTCCTGGCGTGATAGAAAGTGGTATAGACGAATCACACCTCAATAACTCTCCTCGTCTGCTATATGGCTATCTAGACAACACAGTGATGCGTCACTACAAGCAACACTACCACACACACTACCACATAACTATCGAACAACTCAGCACAGAATGAGCACATTCGTATCCAACTTACTAGGTGCACATCAAGACACACACATATCTGGCACAAGATATACACACTAGGTACATTACATATTGTGACACACCACACACTCATCTACCGTCCACACAACGAAACCATCACAAGACGCTACCACACAGCGATGACTCCTGCAGACCTGCAGCAGCGAGCACACGAGCCCACCACACACTACAGTCACAATTCAGACATACACAAGTGTCAGACCCAATTAACTCTGTAAAGACGATTACTAGCAGAGATACAGTGCTAAAAGTGTTGCGAAAAAACAAGTAAGTGCGACAGTTAGTTGCATTAGTCGCCTACCATACTCGCACAGACGAGAAACAACATGGACATTAATACTTAATGCATATCTATAATAGCAGAGCCGAGCTATTGGAAAAATGATGGACCTGTAACATTGTGACTGTATGTGTGTGTGTATGTTGATAGGCATAGTACAGTGTGTAGGACACGTCGTGATTGCTAGTCTGTGTGTGCTGCGTTGTGTAGTGTAGTGTCAGACAGAGACGAGTGCGCCGATGACAATTACATGTAGTTATAGCAGACAGAGGAATGGAACGATTACTGTAGTTATAGCAGACAGAGGTAATGGACATTACTTAGTTAAGCAGACAGAGTGAATGGACATTTACTGTAGTACCCTTCCCTATGGTAGTGGTCAAATGTAGTACCCTATTCCCTATGGTAGTGGTCAAATGTAGTGCACTACATAGGGATTAGAATGCCATTTGGCATGCCTTCAGTGACATTCCTGCCTGACTCAGATTACATTTGTTTTTTGTTTAATCGACATATTCTTCTCTCATTCTTTCATCACTATTTGTCTCTCTCTCTCTCTCTCTCTGTCATGTCTTTCTCCCTCATTACCCCTTCGTTTCTCTCTTCTCCCCCTCCCTCTCTGTTTGTGTTAGTCCAGATCAGGTCGTCACGCCAACACGTCTAACGTCTGTTCCGTCTCCTAGGTAACCCTGATTGTGACCTAATTGCTCTGTCATGTCTTTCTGTATCTCTGACTCATACCCAACCACCACAGTATGGTACATCATGCCAGGGACACTAAATCAAGTGCACCTAGTATTTTAAAGGAAACTAGTTTAAATTTGTACCGTTGTCTCGACTTCATCAAGAGAGTTTCTGTAAAGCAGTACAGTGAGGAGTTAAACATGTGTACTCTACCACACACACTCCTCAGAGTTTATAAGGCTAGGTTTTCCACAGCAGCAGATATGGCCTGTGTGAGAGAGAGAGAGAGAGAGAGAGAGAGGCCTAATAACTCTTCCTCTCTCCCTCCTCTTCATCTCTCCCTCCTCTTCCTCTCTCCCTCCTCTTCCTCTCTCCCTCCCTCTTCCTCTCTCCCTCCCTCTTTCTCTCCTTCCTTCCCCAAGAAATCACAAAAGTCCTGCTTTTCCCCGGAAATCCCGGTTTATTCTGAGGAAAAGCTAGAATAACAGAGGAAAAGAGACATTCTGGTCTGTTGTGCCCTGAGGGAGGAGAGGAGGAGGATGGTGGGAAAGGAGAGGAGAGGAGGAAGGAGGATGGTGGGGACATCAACATCTATAACTGGGAGAACATCATTCCATCAAACATCTTTAAACTTGTGGAGAAATCATTCCATCAACATCTATAACTGTGGAGAACATCATTCCATCAAACATTCTATACTTTGGAGAATTCCATCAAACATCTATAAACTGTGGAGAACATCATTCCATCAAACATCTATAACTGTGGTGAAACATCATTTCATAAACATCTAAATGTTGGAGAACATTCCATCAAACATCTATAACTGTTGGAGCAACATCAAACATCTATAACTGTGGGAAACATCATTCCATCAAACATCTATAACTGTGGAGGATACATACTATGTCCATCAAAGCATTCGTGCTACACTGGTCGGAGTCGCAGATATCAATCGCAATTCCATCATACTCCATGCTCAGGATATGGATCTGTGCACAAGGGAGACATCATCATTCCATCAACATGCTGTAACTAGTATAGAGAGAACATCATATTGCCATTCTAGATAGTTGTCATATACTTGTCGAGAGCGTAAGTTAAGACAGCCGTTCTCTCATCTATTCAGATACATCTCATCCATAATCCTTGAGAACAGTCGATTCCAGAACTCTAAACTATTCTTATGAATGATGGAGCAACCATTTCATTTCCATCCTACTACATCTAAACTGTGGCACATAAGACCCAGTCATTATCCATACAAACATTCATTATACAACTGTGCCTGGAGAACATCCACACAACGTCATAACTAGTGCAGAGGAATTACATTCAGCAAAACATCTAGTACTGGTGACCGAGAATATCGATACCATTCCTCATCATATCAGTCTAATACATGCTGTGGAGCATAACATTCAAACATCAGATAACTAGCTGAACTCTGCATTCCTATACAAAAACTCACCATCCTGTGTGAACTGTGAGAACAATTCGAAACACTAGCTTAACTGTTGAATGAAGAACATTTCTTAGATCCGATATCCATCATTTAGACTGTGCGAGGGATACATGTCTTCTGCACTCAAACCAAGTACTATAAAACACGTTGCTGGAACCTCATATCAAACATTCTAATATTACTCGCTGTGAGCAACTCATTCCATCAACATCATCTACTAACAGTTGTGAGTTATATTTCCATTTCCATCAAACGCCGATTCTACTCAAATGTTAGGAGTACATCATCTTTTCCCTTCAAACATCTCTTTTACTCACACTCATCTACTTTCGGTCTCTGCAGAACATTCATTGCCATCTACAATCAGTTTTCTTCTCTCTATTCACTCACGTTTGTTGAGCACATCTCTTCATTCCTTCCTATCTCTACATCCAATAGATCTTTTTTTAAACTTGGAAAGAAACATTCACATTCCAATCATACTTCATATAACTAGTCGTGGAGAAATACGATTCCATCAAACATCTATAGACTGTGGAGAAACATCAATTCCATCATTAACACATCAATCCAAACTGCTGCATAGGAGAACTCATCATTCCATCAAAGTAATCTGATTAATACTGTGTGGAAGAACATCAATAACATACTATACAATGTATGTGAGAAGCTCGAAAACATCTAGAGACTGTGGAGTAGAC
>NW_019948514.1:12196-22466 GCF_002910315.2 Salvelinus sp. IW2-2015
CGGTTTGCTCTCTGTCTTGCTTCTGCCTGCTGCTGCTGCTGCTCTGCTCGATGTATCCGTCTTGTGTGTTTGCTCTGTCCTTAGTTTCTCTGCTATGCCTCGTTCGCCTGCTCTGCTGTATTCCTGTTCTCCCTCCTGCTTTCGTTTCTGCCTCTCGCTCCTCTGTCTCGTGTTCATACTGCTCTGCTCGTGTCTTTATCTGTTCTGCTCTGCTCTGCTCTGCTCTGCTCTGGCTCTGTTCTGCTTCTGCTCTGCTCTGCTGCTGCTGTCTGTCTGCTCTGTTTCTGCTCTGCCTGTCTGCTCTGCTCTGCTTCTGTCTGCTTGCTCTGCTCTGCTCTCTGCCTGCTCTGTTGTCTGCTCTGCTCTGCCTCTGCTCTGCTCTGCGCTTGCTGCTCTGTCTCGCTCGCTCTGCTCTGCTCTGTTCTGCTCTGCTCTGCTCTGTTCTGTTCTGCTCTGCTCTGCCTGTTCTGCTTCTGCTCTGCTGCTTCTGTCCGTTCTGTTCTGCTCTGTCTGTCTTGTTCTGCTCTGCTCTCTCTTCTGCTCTGCTCTGCTTCTGTTGCTGTCTGCTGCTCTGTCTTGCTCTGTTCTGTGTCTGGCTACTGCTTGCCTCATGTATCTGTATCGTCTCCTGTGCCTGCAGCTGCTACTCGAAGCGATCCAGATGGTACCGATGAGAAAATGTCTTAAATCAAATTAGCATTTTATATCACACCACACAACTTCCTTGAACAGCAACAAATTAGATTTATTTTAGGAAAGTAACCAAAGCAGTCTGATATCACTGCTAATTAAAAGCTAACAGTCTAACATTCACACCACTTCAATGGTGATCTCATTGTCTTTGAGCTAGCAGCTGTTCCACTATATAGGTTTCATTAGAGGAACCGCATCGGTTTCATTGTTTCTTTAGTTCCACCAATGTGTGTGTGTGTGTGTTGTGGTGTGTGTGTGTGTGTGTGTTTGTGTTGTGTGTGTGTGTGTGTGTGTGTGTGTGTGTGTGTGTGTGTGGTGTGTGGTGTGTGTTGTTGCCTTATTAGTTTTACCAGACTTAGTATGGCTAATCATAAGCAGCATGTTTCCTATAGCAGACCAGACCTCCAACACCCCAAACCCACCGGGAACCTACTTTCTGGTCGCAGTTCCCAGTCACACAGTTATAAAAAAAAACCACTTCATCTGTATAGTATTGAGTTGCGAATTAAAAAAATGTTTCTCTTCATCTAGTGATTGTTAATATCATAAACTAGCTGTGTCTTAGACTGCGCCTTATGATTTTCTGTAAAAAGGGTTAGTTCTGAGATGTTCTGAGAGTCTAAGTGTATCCACAAATGCAGCCTAATCCGTTTGGACCTATGGGGCCCTGGTCCAAAGTGACGGTGAGACAATAGATAGTGGAAAACAGACAGCCACTCACCCATCAGACAACAAGTCACAGAAGTCAAGTTTACTGGTCCAAACACTGGAAAAAGGCTATATTAAAAAAACACGAGTTGATTAAATTGGTTTCCAATTACATCCTGCTTTTGTTGTTTAAATTAATTAATTAAAATCTTGTTGTTTTATTTGAAAGCACATTTATGTCTATTGTAACATCTATTTGAAGAAATTACCAAATATTTATAAAATGTGCAGCTGAATTAATACATGTAAATTTAATTTGACCACACACACACACACAGAGAGACACACAATGAGTGAGAGAGAGAAAACGAGAAAGAAAGAGTGTGAGAAAGAGGCAGACAGAGACAGACACACACAGTTCCCCCAAAATAGAGTAGSCTTTTGTTACATTTGGCAGCCTGTAATAAACATACTCCCCTCTCCTTCCCATGTCCCATGGGTCAACGTTTTTTAAGTGATTCGTCTTTCTATCTGATTTACACAAAAAAAAAGAAAATTACGAAGAGAAAGGGAGGCAGTTCAACAGTATTGGAACATGGCCAAAAGTGTAGAACTTTCCTTGCGTTCCCGGAAGTGTTGCTATAGCGACTGCCTCGGTTGGATAAACGCACAGAGAAAAAGCAGGTTTGATCATGGAAGTTTTCTAACTTTTTTGAAAAGTGTCCTAAACTACTTTTACAACATCGTTGACAGCTTAGGTTTCAATTTCCGAATTATAATGCAAAAACGGTATAATTTCAAAATAGAACATTGACTTGATAAATCCACGTTTTCATACTTTGGCAAATTAACTGGAGAGGATGAGTGCAGAATTCGCACCGCGGCAAAAAGTGACCTTCCTACCAGACATCAACAAAGTGGACAAACGCTCACCTGCCCAAGAGCAGACCAGTCCATGGTCCAGGTGGGTCGATATAAGAATGAAACCTTTCATTTATGTATTTATTTGTGACGTGTTTCTACCCTCAAATACACAAGTAGGCCTAACTATAATAAAAAAGATATAATACGTTTGATGCTTGCTGTAATCYATAAAGCCTATTTAGAGAAGATCTAGCGGCCAGCTGCCTAAGCWATAATCGATATCAMAAACTGGGTGKTTCGAGCCCTGAATGCTGATTAGCTGACAGTCATGGTARATCAGARCWTATACRACGYGTATGACAAAACATGTATTTTTACTGGTCTAATTACGTTGGTAACCAGTTTATAATCGCAATAAAGCACCTCCGGGGTTTCTGATTCATGGCCAATATACCACGGCTGGGGGCTGTGTCCAGAAATAAGAACAGCCCTTAGCCGTGGTACAGTCTATTGGCCATATACCACACTAGTGACCACTAGAAGGTACGCACACACATTTATGCGCAACATGGGTGGTCTAACTTGGCTACATCTACTCCATTCATAGATGCTAACTGCTTTAGCGCCTATTGACCGTAGTATATTTCTTGATGGGAGGAGTTGTGTGAGAGTCCCAACGCTTGCAGTAAACATTAACACGGATCAGATGTGGTACTGTTTTGGAAACATAGGGAACATATCAGCGAGAAATACATTTTAAATGACCACACACCTTTGATTAGGGTTACGGTTCCCACACAGCCATATCTATGTTACAGTACTTGTTTATGGAAACAAAGGCACACCTGTTGCTATATGCAGCAAGCTATCAAGCGAAGTGTCGTTTTTTTGTCGGATGGAGCCTGTATGGATCTGTGCAAAACTTCTACAGTAGATGTATGGCAAGCAATGGTTATTGATGTTTGTAACCGTTACACAACACAGCGTGGGGGATTGTAGTTCACATGAGCCAGAAAATCTCTGAAAACTAGGGAGAAGGAAGAAGTCCGCCAGAATTTTAGAGCAAACCTACATCACACATAGACGGGTTTGGAGACAACACCACGAGAGAAAAAAACGATACACACGCTTCAATGGGACAGAAGTGTGTCGTGAATCCGGATGGCCAGATAGATAGCAACAATGACAAAAAGCTGCCATAATCCGGATGGCCAGATAGCTTGCAACAATGATAAGAAGTTGCCATGATTCTGGATGGTCAGATAGCTAATAACAATGACAAGAAGCTGCCATGGTTTTGGATGGCCAGATAGCTAGCCACAATGACAAGAAGCTGCCATGATTCTGGATGGCCAGATAGCTAGCAACAATGACAAAAAGCTGCCATGAATCTGGATGGCCAGATAGCTAGCAACAATGACAAGAAGCTGCCATGATTCTGGATGGCCAGATAGCTAGCAACAATGACAAAAAGCTGCCATGAATCTGGATGGTCAGATAGCTAGCAACAATGACAAGAAGCTGCCATGATTCTGGATGGCCAGATAGCTAGCAACAATGAACAAGAAGCTGCAATGTTCTGGATGGCCAGATAGCTAGCAACAATGACAAGAAGCTGCCATGATTCTGGAAGGCCAGATAGCTGCAACAATGACAAGAAGCTGCCATGATTCTGGATGGCCAGATAGATAGCAACAATGACAAGAAGCTGCCATGATTCTGGATGGCCAGATAGCTAGCAACAATGACAAGAAGCTGCGATGATTCTGGATGGCCAGATAGCTAGCAACAATGACAAGAAGCTGCCATGATTCCTGGATGGCCAGATAGCTGGCAACAATGACAAGAAGCTGCCATGATTCTGGATGGTCAGATAGCTAGCGACAATGACAAGAAGCTGCCATGAATCTGGATGGCAGATAGCTTGAAACAATGACAAGAAGCTGCCATGAATCTGGATGGTCAGATAGCTAGCAACAATGACAAGAAGCTGCCATGATCTGGATGGCCAGATAGCTAGCAACAATGACAAGAAGCTGCCATGATTCTGGATGGCCAGATAGCTAGCAACAATGACAAGAAGCTGCCATGATTCTGGATGGCCAGATAGCTAGCACAATGACAAGAAGCTGCCATGATTCTGGATGGCCAGATAGCTAGCAACAATGACAAGAAGCTGCCATGATTCTGGATGGCCAGATAGCTAGCAACAATGACAAGAAGCTGCCATGATTCTGGATGGCCAGATAGATGAAACAATGACAAGAAGCTGCCATGATTCTGGATGGCCAGATAGCTAGCAACAATGACAAGAAGCTGCCATGAATGGATGGTCAGATACCTAGCAACAATGACAAGAAGCTGCCATGATTCTGGATGGCCAGATAGCTAGCAACAATGACAAGAAGCTGCCATGATTCTGGATGGCCAGATAGCAACAATGACAAGAAGCTGCCATGATTCTGGATGGCCAGATAGCTAGCAACAATGACAAGAAGCTGCCATGATTCTGGATGGCCAGATAGTAACAATGACAAGAAGCTGCAATGATTCTGGATGGCCAGATAGCTAGCAACAATGACAAGAAGCTGCCATGATTCTGGATGGCCAGATAGCTGGCAACAATGACAAGAAGCTGCCATGATTCTGGATGGCCAGATAGCTGGCAACAATGACAAGAAGCTGCCATGTGTGGAATCGTACGTGGTTCGTTTCAGCTAGTTGTCTCCTACGGAGGGGACTGTGGATCTCTCTCTCTCTGGCCTTTAGTACGTTTGTACATTAGTCAGTCACATGCGATATCTCAGAGAGCACTGGCCCAACCAATAGCCATAGAGAAATCCACCTTGTCATAGAGAATCCGGTGTTTACAACATTACAATGATTGGTCCAAGGGGATGAGCTATGGTCATTACTGAAATGTGTTAGTCACACGCAATATACAATTGGCCCAAGGGGAGAGGGGGCTGCATCATTCGTGGGGGACGACATGTTTGCTGTTGCCTTGTTTTATCTTCTTGATACTGAGTCTTGTTTTTGAGGGGTTTGGACTGAATATCACGTCTATGCTAATATGGCTCAAATTCGCAAGCTTGCCAACAAGTGTAATGAATGTATTAGCTAGCCACAAGTGTAATGATTATTAGCTAGCCAACAAGTGTACTGATGTATTAGCTAGCCAACAAGTGACTGATATTAGTAGCCACAAGTGTACTGGTGTATTAGCTAGCCAACAAGTGTAATGATGTATTAGCTAGCCAACAAGTGTACTGATGTATTAGCTAGCCCAACAAGTGTACTGATGTATTAGTACATGATGATGATTGCTAGCCAACAAGTGTAATGATGTATTAGCTAGCCAAAAGTGTAATGATGTATTAGCTAGCCAACAAGTGTAATGATGTATTAGCTAGCCAACATGTAATGATGTATTAGCTTAGCCAACAAGTGTAATGATGTATTAGCTAGCCACAAGTGTAATGATGTATTAGCTAGCCAAACAAGTGTAATGATGTATTAGCTAGCCAACAAGTGTAATGATGTATTAGCTAGCCAACAAGTGTAATGATGTTTAGCTAGCCAACAAGTGTAATGATGTATTCGCTAGCCAGCAACTGTAGTGATGTATTAGCTAGCCAACTGTAATGATGTATTAGCTAGCCAACTGAATGATGTAATGTGTGTTATGTATTAGCTAGCCAACAAGTGTAATGATGTTTTAGCTAGCCAACAAGTGTAATGATGTATTAGCTAGCCAACAAGTGTAATGATGTATTAGCTAGCCAACAAGTGTAATGATGTATTAGCTAGCCAGCAAGTGTAACGATGTATTAGCTAGCCAACAACTGTAACGATGTATTCAGCTAGCCAACAACTGTAACGCTGTATTAGCTAGCCAACAACGTAACGATGTATTAGCTAGCCAAGAAGTGTAATGATGTATTAGCTAGCCAACTGTAATGATGTATTAGCTAGCCAACAACTGTAACGATGTATTAGCTAGCCAACTGTAATGATGTATTAGCTAGCCAACAACTGTAACGCTGTATTAGCTAGCCAAGCAACTGTAATGATGTATTAGCTAGCCAGCAACTGTAGTGATGTATTAGCTAGCCAAACTGTAATAATGTATTAGCTAGCCAACAACTGTAATGATGTATTAGCTAGCCAACAAGTGTAATGATGTATTAGCTAGCCAACAAGTGTAATGATGTATTAGCTAGCCAACAACTGTGATGATGTATTAGCTAGCCAACAATTGTAACATGTATTAGCTAGCCAACAACTGTAACAATGTATTAGCTAGCCAACAACTGTACCGATGTATAGCTAGCCAACAATGTAACGATGTATTAGCTTGCCAACAAGTGTAAATGATGTATTAGCTAGCCAACAAGTGTACGCTGTATTAGCTAGCCAACACAGTAACAATTTATCTGAGAGACAAGTGCTTATGTGTGCAAATGTATTTAATTATTTTTAATAAACATTGAATATTAATATAGTCTGTTTTGCCCCATGGTTGTGCACATGTCGGTTTGAAAGTAGTAAGTTGATATTACAGACATTACCCGTCTATAATACAGTAGTTAGTTGATATTACAGACATTACCCGTCTATAATACAGTAGTTAGTTGATAATTACAGTAGTTAGTTGATATTACAGACATTACCCGTCTATAATACAGTAGTTAGTTGATATTACAGACATTACCCGTCTATAATACAGTAGTTAGTTGATATTACAGACATTACCCGTCTATAATACAGTAGTTAGTTGATATCAGAACATTACCCGTCTATAATACAGTAGTTAGTTGATATTACAGACATTACCCGTCTATAATACGTAGTTAGTTGATATTACAGACATTACCCGTCTATAATACAGTAGTTAGTTGATATTACAGACATTACCCGTCTATAATACAGTAGTTAGTTGATATTACAGACTACCCGTCTATATACAGTAGTTAGTTGATAATACAGACATTACCCGTCTATAATACAGTAGTTAGTTGATATTACAGACATTAACCTGGCTATAATACAGTAGTTAATTGATATTACAGACATTATCCGTCTATAATACAGTAGTAAGTTGATATCAGACATTACCCGTCTATAATACAGTAGTTAATTGATATTACAGACATTACCTGTCTATAATACAGTAAGTTGATATTACAGACATTATCCATCTATAATAAAGTAGTTTATTGATATTACAGACATTACACTGACCAAGGCATACACATGTTTTTAGGATGCAGAAAAAGGGGAAAGAAACTGAAACAACTCAGCCTGCAAGAAGCCAGACACCAACTGTTTCCAAGGATGAAATCTCCCTGTAAGTCAATTCATTTGCCTTTAATCAGTTGAATCYTCCTGTAAGTCAATTCATTTGCCTATAATCAGTTGAATCGCTCTGTAAYTTGATTCATTTGCCTTTAATCAGTTGAATCGCTCTGTAAGTCAATTCATTTGCCTTTAATCAGTTGAATCGCCCTGTAAGTCAATTCATTTGCCTTTAATCAGTTGAATCGCCCTGTAAGTCAATTCATTTGTTTATTATGTGTCTAGGTCTATTTATGCACTTCGCTGCTCAGCTCAATTCAGTGCAGTTCACATGTTCACCAGTAGAGGTCACCACAAACCACCCAATGCTGGGTGACCTGCAGTGCAATGCTGGGTGATTGTCTACTTCACTTCAAAGCCCTGTTCCCCTGTCTGTCCATGAATGCCGCCAGCTAAAGGTAGTGATGGGGAAACAAAGCTTCCTGAAGCATTGATGCTTTTCAGCCAATTGTGTCAAAAAATAGGTTAATTTCTCTGAGCGTCATTATCCGATGCAGTGCACATTAGTGACATCTYCTGGTCAGCGATAAATAGCAACGTGTGATTAGTAGATTTTTCCCGAATGCTGATATTATCAAAACTCCGAAGCGCAGCGGTAAACTGTTTGTTTTAGTAGCCTATAGTCTGTTGGATTGCCAGGTTAGTAGCCTATAGTCTGTTGGATTGCCAGGTTAGTAGCCTATAGTCTGTTGGATTGCCAGGTTTAAGTAGCCTATAGTCAGTTGGATTGCCAGGTTAGTAGCCATAATAGTTGGGATGCCAGGTTAGTACCTATAGTCTTGGATTGCCAGGTTAGTAGCCTATAGTCAGTTGGATTGCCAGGTTAGTAGCCTAATAATCAGTTGGATTGCCAGGTTAGTAGCCTATAGTTCGTTGGATTGCCAGGTTAGTAGCCTATAGTCAGTTGATTGCCAGGTTAGTAGCCTATAATCAGTTGGATTGCCAGGTTAGTAGCCTATAATCAGTTGGATTGCCAGGTTAGTAGCCTATAATCAGTTAGATTGCCAGGTTAGTAGCCTATAATCAGTTTGGATTGCCAGGTTAGTAGCCTTATAGTCAGTTAGATTGCCAGTGTAGTAGCCTATAGTCAGTTGGATTGCCAGGTAGTAGCCTATAGTCAGTTGGATTGCCCAGGTTATGTACCTATAGTCAGTTGGATTGCCAGGTTAGTAGCCTATAGTCTGTGGATGCAGGTTAGTAGCCTATAATCAGTTAGATTGCCAGGTTAGTAGCCTATAATCAGTTGGATTGCCAGGTTAGTAGCCCTATAGTCAGTTGGATTGCCAGGTTAGTAGCCTATAGTCAGTTGATTTCCAGGTTAGTAGCCTATAGTCAGTTGATTGCCAGGTTAGTAGCCTATAGTCAGTTGATTGCCAGGTTAGTAGCCTATAATCAGTTGATTGCCAGGTAGTAGCCTTATAGTCAGTTGATGCAGGTTATAGCCTATAGTCTGTTGGATTGCCAGGTTAGTAGCCTATAATCAGTTAGATTGCCAGGTTAGTAGCAATAATCAGTTGGATGCAGTTAGTAGCCTATAGTTGTGATTGCCAGGTTAGTAACCTATAATCAGTTGATTGCCAGGTTAGTAGCCTATAGTCTGTTGGATTGCCAGGTTAGTATAGACCTATATCAGTTGATGCCAGGTTAGTAGCCTAATAGTCAGTTGGATTGCCAGGTTAGTAGCCTAAATCGTTGGATTGCCAGGTTTAGTAGCCTAATAGTCAGTTGGATTGCCAGGTTAGTAGCCTATAGTCTGTGGATTGCCAGGTTAGTAGCCTATAATCAGTTTGGATGCCAGGTTAGTAGCCTATAGTCAGTTTGGATTGCCAGGTTAGTAGCCATAGTCAGTTGGATGGCAGTTATACCTATAATCAGTTGGATTGCCAGGTTAGTAGCCTATAGTCAGTTGGATTGCCAGGTTAGTAGCAAATCAGTTGGATTGCCAGGTTAGTAGCCTATAGTCTGTTGGATTGCCAGGTTAGTAGCCTATAATCAGTTGGATTGCCAGGTTAGTAGCCTATGTCTGTTGATTGCCAGGTTAGTAGCCTATAATCAGTTTGCGATTGCCAGGTTAGTAGCCTATAAGTCAGTTGGATTGCCAGGTTAGTAGCCTATAGTCAAATCAAAAGCAAATCAAACAATCAAATGTATTAGTCACATTACACATGGTTAGCAGAATGTTAATGCGAGTGTAGCGAATGCTTGTTGCTTTAGTTCGAACAATGCAGTAATAACACAGTAATCTAACCTAACAAATTCCACAACTACTACCTTATACACACAAGTGTAAAGCGGATAAAGAAATGTACATAAAGATTATAGATAGAGTGAATGGTAACAGGAAACGCATAGGCAGAGATGCAGTAAGATGTATAGATATGGTTATAACATATCGAGATGAGTACTGAAGTGTATTAAACATAAAGTGGCATTAGTTTCAAATGGCTAGTGGTACATGATTACATAAAGATGGCAAGATGCAGTATAATGATATAGAGTATAACAGTATATACAATATCCATAATGAAGAAATGGGTAAAGTAGGGATGTAACATATCTAAGGTGGCTATGTTAAAAAGTGGCTAGGGTACATTTTTACATATTTCCCATCATTCCCAATTTTTTAAAAGTGCTGGAGTTGAGTCAGTATGTTGGCAGCGGGCCGCTAAATGTTAGTGGGTGGCTGTTAACAGTCTGAATGGCCTTT
>NW_019948514.1:22491-27418 GCF_002910315.2 Salvelinus sp. IW2-2015
GATTGCCAGGTTAGTAGCCTATAGTCAGTTGGGTTGCCAGGTTAGTAGCCTATATTCAGTTGGAATACCAACCAGGATCACATCATGCTTCCCTTTGAAGCCTTCAACTAGGATGCTTAAGACTGAAGCGTATACTATACTAAATTTAACAAATTATTTGAACAAAACAGTGCAGAAAGTCTGGTTTTCACATAAAACTATTTTCCAAAGAGTATACCTTCAACAAGATTCTTCCTCACTGCCCTGAAAGTTCCAAAGTTGCCCACTCTACCTGTCACGTTCCTGACCTGTTTTCCTTGTTTTTGTATGTGTTTAGTTGGTCAGGGCGTGAGTTGGGGTGGGCATTCTATGTTATGCTAGCTATTCTATGCTACGTTTTGGTCCGATCCATACTCCTTCTCCTCATCCGAGGAGGAGGAAGAAATAGACGAACGTTACACTACCTGCTAAACTGTGTCACCTTGTTCCATGTGTTTTGGCCCCATGTGTTCATATTTATCTCTTCCACATTGTCATACCACCTGAGGAAAAGTGTGTTGCTATAATTATCTTGTAGTGCTATGTGTGTGTTCTGAGCCCACCTTGCTCCATTGTAGACTCGCCCATGTTAGCTAGAAGCCTCAGCCTCCGTCCCTCCCCCCAGCTATCCTTGACGCGCGGCCGCCGAGCTCAGGCTGGTCTGGTAGAAGTGACAGACAAACCAACCTGCCTGCTCGCTGAAGACTGGGCCAAAGACACCTGCTGTCGTACACACACTCCAGCACCATGGCAAGATACGCACACGTTTTACTAACTGAACGATGACTTGACGGTTTCAATTCGGCACCAGCAGCCTAGAGTTTAACAGCGTCTGGGGCCACGAACCAAAAAGGTCGCTGTTCGAACCCCTAAAGACGATTATAACGGTGACAAATCTGTCAATGTCCCTTGAAGCAAGCAACTTAACCCGAATTGTCTTTGTATAGTCTCTCTGGTAAGAAGTCTGTAACGTAATGTTCCCTCCCTGCTTAAATTAAGCAGGTAGTCCGTGCCTTGTCCTACCTGCTCCTGAAGCGTCTCAGTCCTTGGTCAGGTAGTTGTCTACTTGCTCTGAGGGCTGTCTGCATCCTGTCAAAAATAGCCTTAGTAGTGTCTACTTGCTCTGAGGGCTGTCCTCCAGTCCCTGTCCAAAGGTTAGCGTCTACCTGCCTCGAGAGCTGTCTCAGGTACCTGGATCCAGGTAGTGTCTACCCTGCTTGCTGAGAGCTGTCTCAGTCCTTAAGTCAAAGGTAGTTCGTATGTCTACCTGCTCTGAGAGCATGTCTCACCTTGCGTCAGTAGTTCGTAGTGCCTCTACCTGCTCTTGAGAGCTGCTCTCAGTCCTGCGTCACGTCAGTGATCGTAAAAGTGGCTACCTCTCTGAAGAGCTGTCTCAAGTCCTGTCAGGTAGGTCGTAGTGTTACCCTGCCTCTGAAGCTTGTCTCACGTACTGGTCACGTAGCAATGCGTAGGCATCCTACCAATGCTCGGAGAGCGTGTCTCAGTCCTGGTCAGGTAGCTGTCTACCTGCTGCTGAAGCGTGTCTCAGCCCTGTCAGTAGTGTCTCTTACCTGCCTGAGAGCCCTGTCTCAGTCCTGCGTCAGGACTAGTGTCTCTTAACCTGCTCTGAGACGCTGTCTCCAGTCCTCGTCAGTAGTGCGTAGTCTCACCTGCTCTGAAGAGCGTCTCAGACCTGGTCAGGTAGTCGAGTTCTAACCTGCCCCTCAGAAGCTTGATCTCACTCCTAGGTCAGGGCAGTGTCTACCTGCTCTGAGGCGTGTCTCAAGCGCTGGTCAGGTAGTGAGCTACCTGCTCTGAGAGTTGTCTCAGTCCTGGTCAGGTAGTGTCTATAGTTTCTACCTGCTCTTGAGAGCACTGTCTCAGTCCTGCGTCAGGTAGTCTGTGATTGTACCTGCTCTGAGAGCTCCCCGTCTCGCCCCTGGCAGGTACGTGGTCACCGCTCTGAGAGCCGTCTCAGTCAAAACTGGTCAGTGTAGTTCTACCTGCTCTGAGACCGTCTCAGTCCTGTCAGTAGGTCTAGTGTCTACCTGCTCATGAAGCGTCTGTCGCTCGTCAGGCCTAGTGCAACCGCTCTGAGAGCTGTCTCAGCCCTGGTCAGTAGTCTCAAAGTGTGGCAGTTTGGCTGCTGGCTATCCTTCCAAGTGATTTAATTTGTTGGCTGCCAGTATAGCTGATCCAGGAGGCCTGCTGCTAACCTGATCTCCTTCCAGCGCTGCAGCACGAGAACAGCCACGAGAACGACTGGAGAAGAGGAAGAGAGAGGCAGAGACGAGAGGGAATTAGAGAGAGAGAGAGGGGGATGAAGAGAGAGAGAAGAGAGAGAGGGCATGACGCAGAAGACCGAGAGGAGAGAGACGAAAGGACGAGAGAGAAGAGAGATTACGAGAGAAGAGAGAGGACGAGAGAGAGAGAGAGAGAGAGAGAACGACGAGGAGAGAGAGAGGGGGGGATGAGAGAGAGAGAGGTAGAGAGGAGAGAGGAGAGAGAGACCAGAGAAGAGACGAAGTTTGCCTATCATTCATCACTCATTCCAACCGCTCAATTCTATCAATATGAGCATTGGCTAAAGCAGAAAGGGCAAGGGATGATAGAGGGGAGAGATGACGAGGGGGCGAGAGGCCGGAGACAGTTTGCCAACATTTAATAACTCAATGATTTCTAATTCTAGTTACATAGGCACTGGACAGTGTTAGATCAAGAGGAAATATATATATGTTAATTACGTTATGAAGCGTGTACGTCTGTTTAAATTATTATGAAGTGAGTACGCTGTTTAATAGTTATGCAAGGGCGACGTCGTTTACATTATATGAAGGGCGTACGGTCGTTTAATTAGTTATGAAAGGGCGTACGTCTTAATTAGTTATTGAAGGCGTACGTCTGTTAATTATTATGAAGGTGATACGTCGTTTAATTAGTTTATGAGGGTGTACGTCTGTTTTTAATTAGTATGAAGGGTGTTACGTCTCGTAATAGTTATGAGCGTACTCTGTTAATTAGTTATGAAGGGCTACGTCTGAAGCCCTCTTAATTATTAAGCAAGGCGTACGTCGCTTTAATGTTATTATCGAGGGCGCGTACGCGTCTTTAAATCCCTATATGAAGGCGTACGTCTGTTATTAGCTTCATGAAGGTGACGTCTGTTTAATTATCATGAAGGGCTACGTCTGTTTAATTAGTAATGAAGGCGACGTCTGTCTTCCCCACTTGAGTTTGAAGGTGTACGTCTGTTTAATTAGCTTATGAAGGTGACGTCGTTTAATTAGTTATGAACGGGCGTACGTCTGTTTAATTAGTTATGAAAGCGCTACGTCCCGCGTAACTTAGTAGGAAGGCGTCGTACGTCTGTTAATAGTTATGAATGGCGTACGTCTGTTTAATTAGTTATGAAGGGTCGACGTCAAAAGTGTAGATTAGTTATCAGAAGGCGTACGTCTGTTTAACCAGTTATGAAGCTGTAGCGTCTGTTTAATTATTATGAAGGTTTGTACGTCTGTTTTAAATTAGTTAGGACCGTGTACGTTGTTAATTAGTTCATGTTAAAAGAAGGGCGACGTCTGTTTAATTAGTTACTAAGGCGTACGTCTGTTTAATTAGTTATGAGATAGGTACGTAGGAGTCGTTAATTAGTTATGAAGGGTGCCCCACGTCTGTTTAATAGTATGAGGTGTAGCGTCTGCTTTTAATTAGTTATGAAAGGAGTATCGTCTGAATTTAATATAATTATGGAAGGGTACGTCTGTTTAATTAGTTATGAAGGGTTACGTCTGTTTAGATTATTATGAAGGTGGACGTCCCCTGTTCTAAACTAGTTATAAAGGTTGACGTTGTTTAATAGTTATGAAGGTTACTCTGTAATAGTTGATGAAGGTTGACGTATGTTGTTAATTAGTTATGAAGGTGAACGCTGTGTAATTAGTATGAAGGCTACGTCTGTTAATGTTATGAAGGGCGTACGTCAGTTTAATAGATTATACAAAAGGGCAGTACGTCGTTTAATTCATATGAAAAGGGTGTACTCTGTTTAATTAGTGAGAAGGGTGTACGTCGTTTAATTTAAGTTATGAAAGGCGTACCCGTACGTTTAATTAGTTATGAAGGCGTACGTCTGTTACCATTAGTTATAAGGGAGTAACGTCTGTTTAATTAGTTATGAAGGCGTAACGTCGCTTGAATTATTACTGCAGGGCGCTACGTCTGTTTAATATAGTATGAAGGCGTTACGTCTGAATTAGTTAGCAAGGGTGTACGTCTCGTTTAATTAGTTAGAAGCGACGTCTGTTTAAGTAGTTATAAGGGCGTTAGTCTGCTCTTAATAGTTCCATGAAGGCGTACGTCGCTTTAATTAGTAATGAAGGGCGTACCCGTCGTCTTAATAGTTATGAGGGTGTACGTCTGTTTAATGAGTCATGAAGGAGCGTACGACTGTTTAATTAGTTACTGAAGGGCGTACGCTCTTAATAGTTTAGTGAAGGCGTTGACGTCCTGTTTTAATTAGTAGTTAGGGGCGTAACCGTCGTTTAATATATGATGAAGGGCTACGTCTGGTTAATTAGTTATGAAGGTTGTACGTCTGTTTAAATTAGTTATGAACGGTACGGTCTGTTAAATACCTATGAAGCGCTGTACGCTGTTTAAGTAGTTCATGAACGGCGTACGTCTTGTTTAATAATTAGAAGCTTGTAACTGATTTCTGACCTGTGAACCCTCCACGCAGCATCTCCCTACACAGGCGTTCTGCCGCACGCATTGCTTACGGAACCTGACAACAGACAGGATGTAAACCCTGAACGAAGCAAGTACACAAAACATAAAGAACAACTTCCTTACTGCTTGTAACACCCACCCTGTACTGATTACGTATCTTATCTCATCTGTTAGGATTTCT
>NW_019948515.1:0-1748 GCF_002910315.2 Salvelinus sp. IW2-2015
AAAACAGTTACTTATTATTATTCTTATTATTATTATTATTATTGTTGCTGTAGTCTATAACTACCTTTACAACAGTACTTATTTATTATTTTATTATTATTGTTGCTGTACTGTTATAACTACCTTAACAAACAGTGACTGTATTATTATATATATATTATGTTGCTGTACTGTCTATAACACCTAACAAACAGTGACTTATTATTATTATTATTATTATTATTATTATGTTGCTGTACGTCTATAACTACCTTAACAAACAGTACATTATTATTATTATTATTATTGTTGCTGTACTGTCTATAACTACCTTAACAAACAGTTACTTATTATTATTATTGACAGTTACCATGGAGATGTCATTTCACAGCTACATATTCATGTGCTTGCATTAAATCATCTGATTGTTTCTATGTCTGTTAGTAAATGTTTCATAAGAGATCATTAATAAATGATAAAATTGACATTAAAGAATTACTGTGTTAACCACAACCAACATGTTGGATCTCTGTTTAGGGGTCAGTGCTCTAAAATGAGTCTCTCTGGGGAGAGAGAGGAGGAGGGACCTGCCTCTAAAATGAGTCTCTCTGGGGAGAGAGGGGAGGAGGGACCTGCCTCTAAAATGAGTCTCTCTGGGGAGAGAAAGGAGGGGGGCCCTGCCTCTAAAATGAGTCTCTCTGAGGAGAGAGAGGAGGGGGGCCCTGCCTCTAAAATGAGTCTCTCTGGGGAGAGAAAGGAGGCGGGTCCTGCCTCTAAAATGAGTCTCTCTGGGGAACATGACACCAAAGCTAAGAGGTGAGATTACAATTTTTGAAATAATTATTAAAAGTTTTTTTCCAAAATGCATCACATTTTGTTTTTTCATCAGAAATGTTTATTAATTAGAAATGGTTGCTAATGGGTACCTTCAATATTACTGTTCTCAGATTTACAGGTAATAGATTTTAGATGGGTATATTTTATTAAATTATTATTACTATTATTACTGTCCTCTTTTTCAAGATGTGGCTGATTTAAACAGCCAGAATACATGTTTAAAAGAAGATAAAACATTTTTTTACGACATCTTGTTTCTAAATGGCTGCTGGGTAATTCGAATGCTGCGCCTGCGTGCAGGTTCACTGAGTTACAAACCAAGTGGACAGGTCTAGCTCATTGATTCGTGGATCTGACACAGTTGCTACCTCAGATTATGAGCCTAGCAGGTGTTGTGAATGAGTTATGTAGTACCCACAGCAGGCCCCGGGGAGGAGCAAGCGAGCTTTTAACCCATAATGTTTTTTGTCTTAAAAACTCTAAACCTAACAATCAATCAAATGTATTTATAAAGCCCTTTTTACATCAGCAGATGTCACAAAGTGCTATACAGAAACTCTAACCCTAACTCTACATGTTACCTATTTTAGCCTTAACCCCTAGTCCTAGGTATAACCTATTTTAGCAGGAGTTTCTGGCTGCTGTAGTATGGTGTTCCTCATCATTCATCAACAACCAATGAGAATCTAATGGCCGAACCCAATCAACGTCCAGGAAACTTCTTTGGCTGTTCAGAAGACAAGCCAAAAGGTACTTTCTACAAGAACGTCTTGGGATAAAGCCTTACAAAGGACGACGGGAAACCTGTACCTTGTTCCTCCGCTTCCTTCTAGGCCTCTCACTGGAGTCACAATCAGAAGCCTTACGAGGTCTACTACAAGACAAGAACACGCTCACAGAGCCATGAAAAAAACAGCAAAAACATCAGAAGA
>NW_019948515.1:7165-17543 GCF_002910315.2 Salvelinus sp. IW2-2015
GAGAAGATCAGGGAGAATCCCTCTCCAGAGAGGAGCATCAATCTGTTCCACTGTCTGAATGAACTGAATGACCATTCTCTAGTGGAGGAGATCCAAAGCTTCCTGAGATCAGGAAGTCTCTCAAAACCCAACCTGTCACCTGCACAGTGGTCAGCTCTGGTCTTTGTGTTGCTGACTTCAGAAAAGGAGCTGGATGTGTTTGACCTGAAGAAATACTCCAGATCAGAGGAAGGTCTTCTGAGGCTGATGCCAGTGGTCAAAGCCTCCAGAGTTGTTCTGTGAGTAAATAAAATGACATATAAGAACTAATCATCAGGAAGAAATATTAGGTTTAGAGAGAAATATGTATAATAATATGTATATAATATTATATTGAATAACATATTGAATAAATGCATTGATGTTCACATTAGTATAACATTATGACCATACAATTCTAGGAGACGGAAGATGAATCCATATGTTGTTTGGGAGAATAAACCAAATGCATCTGCCATTGTCCTTCTACACTACTGGTGTTAAATTTACAATGTTTGAAGTCATGATGATCTCTTTGTCAGGCTGTCAGGCTGTGGAGTCACAGAGGAAGGCTGTGCTTCTCTGGTCTCAGCTCTGAAGTCAAACCCCTCACACCTGAGAGAGCTGGAYCTGAGTAACAATGACCTGAAGGATTCAGGAGTGAAGCTGCTCTCTGCTGGACTGGGGAATCCCCACTGTAAACTGGAGACTCTGAGGTCAGTATTCCTGTAGTTGGTCAACAAGTGATAACTGTTCACCAGATCCACATGTGTTTACCAGGCACACATAGTCCACACCATATGTGTTTGGACAGTAAAGCTTACAGTTTTACATTTGGTGTTATGCCCCAGCATGTTGGATTTGAGATATAATGTTTCGTATTAGATGACAGTACAGAATGTCACCTTTCACATACATATTTTTGTATGTACAGTGGCTTGCAAAAGTTTTCACCCCCTTGGCATTTTTCCTATTTTGTTGCCTAAAAACCTGTAATTAAAATAGATGTTTTAATGTTTCATATTAGGCAACAGTACAGAATGTCACATTTTATTTGAGTGTATTTTCATACCTAGCTGTGTTACTGTTAAGAAAGTAAAGCACCTTCTGTATGTAGTTCTCCCATTTGAAAAAGTCGTAATTAATCGGACAAATTCACTTATATTGTATTAAAGTATTCATAAGTTTAGTATTTGGTCCCATATTCCATGCCTGCAGTGATTACATCAAGATTGTGATTCTACTAACTTGTTTAATAAATTTTCAGTTTGTCTTGGTTGTGTTTTGGATGTTTTTCCCAATAGAAACTGAATGGTGAATAATGTCCTGTCATTTTGGAGTCACATCAATTCATTTGTATTGTCAGTAAAAATAGAAGATGCTTCTGAACACTTCTACATTCATGTGGATGCTACCATGATTATGAATAATCATGAATGAATAGTGAATGATGATAAATGAGAAAGCAACAGAGGCACAAATATCGTACCCCCTCTGTTATTGGTAATGGTGAGAGGTTAGCATCTTTTGTTGTAGTCTCTGTTATTGGTAATGGTGAGAGGTTAGCATGTTTTGTTATAGCCTCTGTTATTGGTAATGGTGAGAGGTTAGTATGTTTTGTTGTAGCCTCTGTTATTGGTAATGGTGAGAGGTGTCGTGTCTTTGGCTATGCCGGATTAATTGCTATGACATGCTATTCTATAAAATACTTTCTCCATAATTAATATCACCTGATTGAGCTAATCGGGTAAATGTAATTAACTAGAGAGTCGGGCGCCACGAAATAATATTTATAGAGCTGTTATCTTCTGAATAAACTCTGAATAAACTCTTAAAGATTTAGCAATATTTTACATCAATAGCAGTCAATATTAATCGTCATCTTACTTCAGTCTCATATTCTGAAAGTTGTAAATTCTTGGTTATCTGCAAGAATCCTGGCTATCAAGTTGAATCAGCAATACAAAATTGGGTTHAATTATTTATTTACTAAATACCTAACTAATCACACAGAATAACATACTGTATACAAAGAATTAATTATACCTGGATAATTCTTTACGTCATAGGAAACGTTCCTAGCGGGCGGAACAGATATGGGAAAGGGGCGGGGTTTTAGTGAAAGAGCGGGAGACTGGGGAACAAAGGGGAGAAGCCATGCTATCGTAAATACAGTATCTTATAAATTAACGGCCATTTGGAAAAGGAAAACGCAATAAATATTTACTCTGAGCTGCGCTTCAGTAGGTTGGTGGTAGATGGAAGACCGTGTTGCCAAACCGAGTCCTCTGTCCTTTGAAGAATGTCTCTGCTGGTAAATTGGATACGTTGTGATAACGTTGTTGGGTGGTAGACGGGATACTCTGTCTGTTCCTTCCTAACCTGCGTTTGCAGCTGCGGTCGCTAACTCAACGGCTAGGAGGTATCACGTCTGTCGTGAATAAGAGTTCAAAGTTCATACAATTACAACCAAAGCTCATGCTGATGTAGGCTTTGTTCTGTAGTTTTTGTTCTGAACCATTCTGACATGGGATCGTCATCCTCATATCCTCGGAACAGGAAGTTATGTTGTTGTCAAGGCTTTATATCGGAAGGAAGAGGGGGTGTGTGAAAAGTTTACAACCTCTGTCTCTTCACGTGGGCGGGCCACTGAGTGAGCAGCCCTAATTTATGAAAACCCAAATCTCACATTTTAGAAGCTAAAATCAAATTTCATCCCATCACAAATAATTTCGTATTCAAACATTTAAATTGAACAACAATTCCATGTGAATCCGATACCTCTGATGTTTAGACTTTCCACAGTAGAGTTTGTCATTCTATCATTGAAGAGAATGTCTCAGATGACAACCGAACTGACATAATATACCTTAAGTACCACCTCATATGTTCAGTTGGTCGAATTACCAGAATATAGTTAATTTCCAGAATCTCTATGTTAACCAAGGGGTTTTTAAATGTAACCTCAGTAGGTTAGAGAAGAGCAAAGGGGGGAAGAGGTATTTATGACTGTCATAAACCCCAGGCCAACGTCATGACAGAGGTTAGCATGTTTTGTTGTAGCCTCCGTAACTTTCTCACTCATTATTATTCATGATTCATTCATCATTTTTCTTAATAATGGCATCATTAGGATTCATTTAGTAGTGTTTAGAAACATGTTAACTTCTAACTTAGACAGAAAATAACTCCAGTCATCATCCACCATTTAGCCACTATTGGGCAAAACATAACAGAGATGATTATAGAGACACATTTAAAATGTTAGCTTCACTGTCATTATAGATATGGTGTGGACTGTATACTCAATACAATCTAAATCTGATACCTCACTGTCTGTCTTCTGGACTGATACTGCTTTTTTAAAAACTGGTTCTGGTCAGTCTACTCAAAATAGTTACTATACATTTTCTCTCTATAAGCAACCACTTATAATTTAGTGATTATTGATACACTAATTTATGAAAAGTTATGGCAGGCTTTCAGGACACTGAGTGTCTTTAAATAGTGTTGAAAAAAAGAATATACTGCCACTATTTTCTCCACCAAAGAATAGGCGTGTAGTATTTAATAATATTGACTCTTTGGCAGCATGTCAGGCTGCTAGAGTCACAAGGAGGCGTGCTGCATTCTCTGGTCTTCAGCTCTAAGTCAAACCCCTCACACCTGAGAGAGCTGGACCTGAGCACAATCTACCCAGTGGAGACTCAGGACAGCTCGCTCCTGCTGGACGTGGTAGGATCCACAATGCAAGACTGGAGAGACTCAAGTATGTAGAGGTTAAGTAATGTCATTCATGTTTGCTATCGAGCTGTAATTATTCAGATTAAACAAACATGACTTACCACCACTTGGACAAAGTTAGTATGCTGACTGTGTGTGTGTGTGGTGTGTGTGTGGTGTAGTGGCGAGGCGTGTGAAGAGTGCTCATGGTGTGAGTCCAGTGGTATGTGTCCAGACAATCTCTCAATGACACAAACACACACACACACACACCCACATAGGATACCACACTAACACAAAACATTCGCTTGAAGTTACATGCCCTATATCCGTGTGTCCAGGTAGTATTGCCAGTTGTATGTTTTTGCTGTCCAGATGTGTGTCCAGTGTGTGTTGTTTGCGTGCATGTCCAGAATGTGTGTGTGTGTGTGTGTGTGAGTTCAGGTGTATCCCTCAATGACTGTCTGTTCTTCTGCTTACCGCTACAGTGTGGAACATGGTGGAGAGAACACAATGAAACCTGGACTTAGAAAATGTGAGTGTTGACTGCTGTGAAGAATATGACTAAGAATAAGTCTTAATTCAAGTTAAGTCAAAGTCAAAGGCCACCATCATTACTTACTTGGTCATATTAAATATCAGCTGTAGTTCTACAGAAGCAGCCGGGTGAACGGTATAGGTCAGTATACAGCTATATATACAGTTACAGCTGTAACAGGAACTCCTGGCACCGTGCTTCCGTCCCTGGGATGGGCGAGACTCATCCTACCGGATGAGACCGGATACCCCGGTTGTGCTGGTCGAGGCATGTATCTCCCAGCGGTCCATGGTCTGGACAACGCAATCCATCGTGGCGCTGAGATGTTCTCTGACGCGTTCCTAGACCTAGTACCTGCTCCTGCTGGAAGATGTGGAATTCTGTCAGGTTGTGCGCTACTGGTATAGAATTCAGGTGCAGAGAGTTGTGATCAGGCGCACACTTTATTTGGCAGAAGCAAACAACAAACAGACGCAACTGCGTCAAAAACCTGCAAAAATGCAAAAAAGTGCAAAGCAAGAAAACAGTCACAATAATGCAAATGTTGAACAATTTAACAGTTAAACCGGGGAAAAAACAGCCTGGCGCGTCACACAAAACACGTAACAAAACAAAACCACACAAAGACAGAGGAACTATAAATCTAGTGTGATTAGGTAAACCAGGGGAAACAAGACAAAACAAATGGACAAATGAAAAGTGGAGCGGCGAAATGGCTAGAAGACCGGTGACGTTGTCCGCCGAACGCCGCCCGAACAAGGAGAGGAGCCGACTTCGACGGAAGTCGTGACATGCTCCGGGGACGACCCGGAGCATTGAAGGGTCCAACATGTCCTCCACCGGAATCCAGCACCTCTCCTCAGGACCGTACCCCTCCCACTCCACGAGGAATTGAAGGCCCCTCGCCTGACTCCTCGAATCCAGGATGGAACGAACGGAGTACGCCAGGGTCCCCAGAGGGGGCGGAGGAACCTTCCGTACTACATCGTGACACAAAGTTACAAAGAGTTGCTTTGAAAATGGTGTATGTGTGTGTCTGTGTGTGTGTGGCAAAATCGTGTTACATAAGAAATGTGTGTTTGTGTGTGTTCAGCATGTGTGTGTGTGTTCAACATTTGTGAGCGTGTGTGTGTGCTCAAACATGTATACTGGTGTGTGTGTGTGTGTGTGTGTGTGTGATTAAGTGGAATAAGTATGTTTAATATTACCATACAGTATAACATATGATCATTCAACAAGTCTCAAGTTACCTTAACTTCTCCTTTTGATACCTAGAAACATCTACATTAAAGGAATTAGTGAAAAGTGAGTTAACATTCTAATGTGAATGATGATAATTTCTAATATTGTGTCTGGTTTCATCCATCAGATGTCTGTGATCTCACACTGGACCTAAACACAGTAGACAGACGCCTCTCTCTGTCTGAGAAGAACAGAAAGGTGACATGTAGGACAGAGAAGCAGCCGTATCCTGATCACCCAGAGAGATTTGAGGACTGTAGACAGGTGCTGTGTAGAGAGGGTATGACTGGGCGCTGTTACTGGGAGGTAGAGTGTAGTGGGAAAGGGGCTGATATAGGAGTGACATATAAAGGAATCAGCAGGAGAGGAGGGGTTAATGAATGTTATCTTGGATACAATGACAAGTCCTGGTGTCTGACCTGCTCTGACAACAGTTACACTGCCTGGCACAATAATAATTCCACTACCATAGACGTCCCCTCCTCCAGCTCCCACAGAGTAGGAGTGTATCTGGACTGGCCAGCCGGCACACTGTCCTTCTATAGAGCCTCCTCTGACACACTGACCCACCTGATCAAATTCACCTCCACATTCACCGAGCCCCTCTATCCAGGGTTTTGGGTTTGGGATGATGACTCCTCAGTGTCAATAATAACCTGACACACCCTGGACACACACAAGAGAGAGATTTGCTGTATCTGGACGTGTTAATTGTGTGAAAGTTTAAATATTTAAAAAAATTTTTTTGAATTTCGGCTCTGGCTTTTCAGTTGGGGAATGTGGGAGGAGATTCCGCTAGCGGAACGCGGGGCTAGAAAGGTTAAACATCCATTACGTTTTCTTCATACATTTTTAAAGCTTATATTAAATTTTGACTTTGCAGCTGGCAATATCTAGAGGAAAATCACGGCAGTTTCTTGCCTCCAGGTCAAGATTCATGACAAACGTCAACCTGCGACTGACAAGAGGCAACGTAAAATCATACGAAATTGTTTTGACAATTAAAGGCCTTTATATTATAAAAGTACAATATATATTAATATAATATATAATGGAGCCAATATGTCCGTCCCCATAACACAATTGATACAATTTGTATTTCAGCAACATAAACGACGTACAACAATAAATCACATTGGTATTTTAAACATGTTATTGGGTAAAGTTTAAATGTTTAAAACATGAGGATCCATCTAAACAGTATAAAACAAGATGAGTATGTTCTGAGAATGTTACTGAACGTCACCCTGAAACTCTATAAACGTCACAGGCTATACTTCACTGGAGTCTTGTGGCTAAGACTGCATGTTGGATTTTGGGTGTATTGAGCTTGACGTCTTTTCAATCAACCGATTTGCAGAATTATATCCTGTTCAATTTTATCAGCCTCTTCGTCAGCGCCAACAGCTCCGCTAGTCTGGCACTGCAGAACCATTCCATAGAGGAGGTCAAGTAGTTATTTTGCCAATTTACAGGTATTAAAAGTATACATAGCATTGTAATTCCTTGTTCTAGCTTCTCACAATATTAGGGAGACAGTACATAGCCAGAGGAGGGCTGTCGAAGGGGGGAGTGCAACGGCTCGACTAATAAGTTGTGGTGTAGTCGTTTGTGTGTGTGTGTTTATGTCAGTGTGTGTGTGTGATGGTGTCCCCTCTACTGTGTCGTTCCATCGTTGTGTGTCCATGTTCTCTTGTCAGTTCTAGTGTTGTGTTTGGTTCAGTGTGTGTTTGTTTGCTGTATAAGTGTGTGTCGTGTGATGTGTCAGTGTACTGTTGTGCTGAATCCTGGTTTTGTCTGATGTGGTGGTGCAGTGAGTGTGGTGTCAGGACGTGTTAGTGTTGTGTGTGTAAATAACAAGTGTGTGTAGTGTCAGTGTCAGTTGTGGTGTGTCGTGTGTGTGGTATGTTGTGGTGCGTCGTCAGGTGTGTTGTGTGTGTCGTGTGGTGTGTTGTGTTCAGCTTGTGTGTGTGTGGTGTGTCATCGTGCTTTGTGTGTGAGCATACCAATGTTGCTGTGTGTGTGTGTGATGTATGTGTGAGTTTTGTGTCCAGTGTGTGGTGTGTAGTGTGTCCAGTGTTTTTGTGTCATCAAGCACTGTGTGTCGTGTGTGTGTGCTTGTGCATGCCCCCAGTGTTTGTGTGCCAGGTGTGTGTGTGTGTGTGTTGTTGTGTGTGTGTTGTGTGTTTTGTCTGCTGCGTGTGTGTTTCCCAGTGTCTTGAGTGATAGTGCCGTGAAAGACAGTGTTCAGTGTGTGGTGTCGTCTCAGTGTTTTGTTTGTGGTTGTGTTGTTGTGTGTGTGTGTGTCCAGTGTGTGTGTGTGTGCCCCGTGTGGTGTGTGCCCAGTGTGTGTGTGTGTGTATCCTGCGTGTGTGCCCAGTGTGTGTTTGTGTGTGTATCCTGCGTGTGTGTGTAACGCAGTGTGTCTGTTTGTGTGTGTCCAGTGGTGTGTGTGTGTGTGCGTGTTCGAGTGTGTGTGTGTGTGTCGTGTGTGTCCAAGTGTGGTGTGTGTGTGTGTCCAGTGTGTATGTGTGNTCCTCTTCGTCGTCTCGCTCTCTCTCTCTCTCTCTCTCTCTCTCTTCTTCTCTCTCTTCTTTTACTCTCCTCTCTCATCTCTCCTCTCTCTCTCCTCTCTCTCTCGTCCTCTCTCTCTCGTCTCCTCTCTCTCTTCCTCTCTCACTCTCTCTCTTTCTCCTCTCTCTCTCTCTCTTTCTCTCGCCTCTTCTGCACTCTCCTCTCTCTCTCCTCTCTCTCTCCTCTCTCTCTCCTCTCTCTCTCTCTTCCTCTCTCTTCCTCTCTTCCTCTCTCCTCTCTCACTCTCCTCTCTTCTCCTCGTCCTCTCTCTCCTCTCTCTCGTCCTCTCTCTGTCTCTCCTCTCTCTCCTTCTCTCTCTCTCTCCTTCTTCTCACTCTCTCTCTCTCTCTCTCTTTCTCTCCCTGCTCCTGCCGTTATTTTCTCTCTCCCTCAGGTCACCCTTACCCTGCGTTTCCGAGGGCACGTGGGGGACCAGCTTTCGAGCAAGCGCGGGGCGAGCAACGCTTCCAATGTGTGGCGGCGTGCTATACGCGGTGCGCTCCGTCTTCCAAGACGACGGAGGGACAGACAGCAGAGGAGCGGGGAGGGGGGAGGGGATATGGTGTGTTAATGCGTTTGACACCAAGCAGAGGGCGAGAGGTACCGGTTCAATATCCCCTTCCGCTAACCTCTAGTGTATATATCATCTATAGACTATCAACCACGGGACAACCAGCTCTATGTGTGGATACTACCATACGTGCGAGATAACCCTCTGCACAGTTCAGACCGGCCCAGCCTACCAGAGGGGTGTGAACCGGGGGAAGGGCTGGGTGTGTGTGACGGGGGAAGGGCAGGGTGGTGTGTGACCGGGGAAGGGCAGGGGTGTGTGGTGACGGAGGACAGGGCAGGGTGTGTGTGACCGGGGGGAAGGGGCAGGTGTGTGTGGACCGGGGAAGGGGCTGGGTGTTGGTGACGGGGGAAGGGCAGTTTGTGTGTGACCGAGAGAGAGAGTGATTTGTAAGGATGGTAAATTAATACGTGCACAAAAAGTGGTTGTTTTCCATGTGTGACGACCCTCCCACTCTGTCTGCCGAGTTCGTTCTCTTTGCTCTTGTTTTCCTTAATAGGATGTCAGTGGGCGGAGCCGGGAGGGTCGTCAGCGAAATGGGACACACCTGGGTTCGGGTGTGTCCCGGGATAAATACACCTCTTCCCCGTTCAGTGAGGAGACTCTCTCCCTGCAGACACACTGATAGAGTTTGGTTGTGGCATTTTTGTGGCCGTTTGTTTCTTTGCTTTGGCACCTTTCATCACCCATCATTATCACATTTATACACGCAACCACTCACTTACACTACTGATTACTGACTACACACACCGTTGTTAATTGTATATAGTTTACCTTAATTAATAAATATAATTTGTTCATCCGTATCTCCACTTTGTCTCCCTTTTTGAAACCTGATTCTGTTCCTAATTATACAACGACCTTTCTTGCCAAAGCGGAGACGTTGAAAAAAGATTTGCCCTCAAAAGCGACGTCTATCGGTCTGCTAATACTAGTAAAGGTCCAGTGTACTTTTGAAATAAATGATATATTTTGTATTATTATTCGTTTTCAGGAGTTTCCGCAGCACCCCTACTTCCCACGGGTACGTAGAAGCCAAAATCTATCTGCAATTTTAAAGCTGATCTACCCCCTCATAAAAAAATGTCAAACATTTAGGTAAAATCCATTCCTCCCTCCGATCCATCCTTCTCTCTCACCTGACTGACAACTATACGTCCATTGTTGGCTTCAGTTGAGTAGATGACCCACAGTCCGTTCTCGTCCACAGCGAGGTCGATRTCGCTCTTCCCGCCCCACCGATACGGYGACGTGTCGTGGTAGTTAGCGTTCAACACCACCGCCTCGCCGCTCTTGATAGAGAGAGAATGATTTATTTACATTTTAATAAGGCAAAGTTACACTGTATCAATCACAGCTGATGTATTTACAATTCAATCGACTCTCGATCGACACTCAATCGACAACACACAAATCAATCGACACAATAAAAATCAATCTAATTTACAATCTAATTTACAATCTAATTTACAATCTAATTTACAATACATATTTTCTGGAGAAACCATCAGTCTGCAAAGGATTGGGGTCAATTCCAGTCAATTCAGAAAGTAAAGAAAGTAAACCAAATACCAATTCCACATGTTCCTCAACATAAAGCATTGAAGACTTGACATCGGAATTTCAGTGTACTTCCTGAATTGACGGGGATTTGAATGGCATTGACCTCAACCCTGGTGCGGTGGGTAAGGTGATACAGATCTCAGGTAAAG
>NW_019948516.1:0-908 GCF_002910315.2 Salvelinus sp. IW2-2015
GTCAATACTTTGTAGAAGCACATTTGACAGCGATTACAGCCGTGAGTCTTTCTTGGTAAGTCTCTTAAGAGATTTCCACTCCTGGATTGTGCAACATTTGCCAGTTAATCTTTTCAAAATTCTTCAAGCTCTGTCAAATTGGTTGTTGATCATTACTGACAACCATTTTCAGGTCTTGCCATAGATTTTTCCAGTAGATGTAAGTCAAAACAMTAACTCGGCCACTCAGGAACATTCACTGTCTTCTTAGTAAGCAACTCAAGCGTAGATTTGGCCTCGTGTTTTAGGTTATTGTCCTGCTGAAAGGTGAATTAATCTCCCAGTGTCTGARGGAAAMCAAACTGAACCAGGTTTTCCTCAAGGATTTTGCCTGTGCTAAGCTCCATTCCATTACTTTTTTGTCCTGAAAAACTCCACAGACCTTAACAATTACAAGCATACCCATAGCATGATGCAGCCACCACTATGCTTGAAAATATGGAAAGTTGTACTCAGTAATGTGTTGTATTGGATTTGCCCCAAACATAACACTTTGTATTCAGGACAAAAAGTGAATTGCTTTGCCACTTAAATATTACTTTAGTGCCTTGTTGCAAACAGGATGCATGTTTTGGAATATTTTGTTTCTGTACAGGCTTCCTTCTTTTTATTCTGTCAATTAGGTTAGTATTGTGGATTAACTACAATGTTGTTGATCCATCCTTAGTTTTCTCCTATCACAACCATTAAACTCTGTAACTGTTTTAAAGTTATCATTGGCCTCATGGTGAAATTGATCCAATTTCCATGTTGTTTGAGTTGCTTTGTGCATCAGCAAATTATCTTGAGATGGTTTTACTGCAACACTGCTCACTGCATCCAAGTTGCTTGACATAGGTGTTTCAAAGAGCTGTCAGTCAAGGTGAGCT
>NW_019948516.1:933-9571 GCF_002910315.2 Salvelinus sp. IW2-2015
TCCTTCTCTTCATCTTTTCTCTGTCTCCCCTTTCTCTCTGCTCTTTCCTCTCCTCTTTCTCTCCCCCTCTCTTCCCCATCGTGTCTCTCTTTCTCTTCTCTCTCTATCTCTCCTCTCTCTCTCTCTCTCTCTGTCCTATTCCTTCTCTCTCTCTTCTCCTCCTCCTCCTCTCTCTCTCTCTCTCTTCTTCCGCCCGTTGTCTCCCTCTCTCCTCTGTCCTCCTTCGTCGCTCCTCGTCGCCTCTCCTCCCCTCGCCCCTGTGCCGCTCCGCCCTCGCGCCCGCTCCGTGCTGCTCTACTCTCTGCCCTCTCTCCTCGTTCTCTCTCTCTCTTCTCCCTCTCCTTCTCCATGCTCTCACCCTTCCCAATTCCTCTCTCGTCTCATGTGCCCGTGTTTCACAAAAGTATCTACTGCAACTCGGTAGCCATTTCATAAATGACTACACTAACCAATCTATCGCGTTAGTGCCGCCCAGTCCATCATATTAGCAACATGAAATGTCAAATTATATTCTCGCTGCCCTACCACTGCTGACGGCGGACAGAGTTCCTTAGAATAGATTTCACATAACAGGAGTCAAGCATCTCTTATTTCACATTGCCTGCAAAAGTGAACTGCCTGAGTCTCTCAGTTCCTCCCGTACTCAGCCGGTCGTTAACTATACTGGAGGTGCTACCCATTGCCTATATCATCCTCCACCTCTGAGTAAGCTTCCACAGATTGAACATTTGCTCTCTCGCTCGCGTGGTGGACTGCTTCGCATTCACCACAAGCGCATATCTTGAGGGTCGGCCCATATGTGGGCATAGGCCTGGCCGCGGACGTTTTCCGAGTCAGTCAGGCCCGCAAAGGATCGGTTCTTCGCCCTCTCTCCTCACTTCTCTCCCCTCTTTTATACTGTTCATGTGAGGTCTACTCACGCACGCTCATCTCCCTCTCCCTTTACGGCTCGCTCTCCCTCCCCTCTGTGGCGCGAGAGCTGGTGTATGGATACTAAGGAAGCCTAACCCCAAACCCCATGAAAGACAGCCCTACGCAGACACGCAATCAAAATCAACATTTTGCCGTTTTCTCGCCAATATTCCACCAAAACGTACAAGGTCTGTTCCTAAATGCGCCACCAGGCAGCTGCTGGCATGGGTCGTAGCGGTTCATCGCACAGCCTGGCAGCCCACCAACCCGAGATTCGTCGCGGTCAGCAACCTAGCAGACCAAATGCAGCAATTGGAGCCAAGGCTGTGAGGAGAACCATCCCCAGAGGCCCAGGAGGAACAGGGTGCCACTTTGCTCCACAGTACGGGTCTCCAATTCAAAACCGCGCAGCCCAACTTCACCGCACAGAAGCTCCGTCTTAACTCCATGAATCACCTAGCCGTCGTGGATCTGCTAAGATAAATAACCCTACAGCTTTGCATTCTCTCTCTGTCTGTAGTGTTTGAGCTTGCGCAATTGAGCGGGTACCTACGAATCGATCAGCACCGACCAGCCCCGGCACACACGCACCTCCACTACCACACGAATCGAATTGCGTGGTTTCCCGCGACTCCCTGCGGACCAAACAGCGGGAAGAAGGGGTGAAAATTCGGAGGAGAGGTGAGGGAGAAAAAGGAGGCGAAGGGGAGAGGGAGGGAGGAAACCCGACTGTTTTGAAGCTATAACGCCAGAATAACCTATAAGCCATACACAGTGAAAGAAGAGGATACCGTCACAGTGCTATTTTTTCAGTGGATTGAAACATAGGATGAGAGAGCGCCAAGGCGAGTTGAGAGAGACGCCCGATTCAGTGAACAATTAAAGGACCCGCTATGGGTAGAGTAGCCTGCTACTGGTCTGTCTGCTTCGTTACACGCAGTGTCTACTCACGACTATACGCAGATGTGTTGCTAGCCCGTAGCGCTCCACGTGCCTGCAGCCTCACGGAACAGCATGAAGGATGCAGAGTGAGAGAGAAGGGAAGGAGGATGGAAGCAGAGAGGAAAAAGATGCAGAATAGAGCGGAAGACGAGATGAAAGAGGACAGTGTGTGTTTTTAACTGTAGCATTTAATATAATTATAAAGATACAAATCCCGTTAATGCATACATGGAAATGCATGACAATAATGTGAACAAAACCAATATGATAATAAATACTAGTCTTACATAATAGAAATAAACAAGTATACAGTACAGGCATAGCCGGATTAAGATATCACTTAGGGCACTGTTTTCTGTTGTTGCCCCACACACTCTCCTGGCACACCATTTATTTTTTGTAAACAAATCATGCACCAAGATGCCAATTGAATGCGTGGTTTCCTGTTAATAAAAGGCCCGTTAATAATAAAAGCCGATCAATAACACTTGTAATGTAGCCTTACAGATTGAGCAGGGCGTATTAGGATTCCCGACAACATGAGAACACGTGTGTTTCCAGCTCCGACAATTGTTTTGCCTTTAATAAAAATGCATTTCATACAATTCTACATACTTTAACAAGTCAGAAGACGATTACGGGGGAATCGTGTCTAATACCACACAAATAACCGAAAATCAGTGCTACCTCGTGACACTAACAAACTGAGATCAATTCTCGTGGAATTCAAACAAAATATCCCAGGCTAATGAAGCGACACACATTGTACAATATTGGAGACAATCTAGAACTATATATACAAAAGTATGCTGGACACCCTTCAAAATGAGTGGATTCGCTTTCCAGCCACACCCGTTTCGGGCAGGTTTATAAAATCGGACACCCACAGCCATGTAATCTAATCTCCATAGACAAACATTGGCAGTAGAATGGCCTTACTGAAGAGCTCAGTGACTTTCAACGTGCCACCGTCATAGGCCACCTTTCCAACAAGTCAGTTCGTCAAATTTATGCCCTGCTAGAGCTGCTCTGGTCAACTGTACATGCTGTTATTATGAAGTGGAAACGTCTAGGAGCAACAACGGCTCAGCCGGGAAGTGGTAGGCCACACAAACTCACCGAACGGGACCGCCGAGTGCTGAAGCAAGTAGCGCGTAAAAATCGTCTGTCCTTGGTTGCAACACTCACTATCGAGTTCCAAACTGCCTCTGGAAGCAACGTCAGCACAAGAACTGTTGGTCGGGATCTTCATGAAATGGGTTTCCATGGGTCTCCCGAGGGCCGCAGCGGTCTAAGGCACTGCATCACAGTGCTAGAGGCGTTACTACAGACCCGGGTTCATTCCCGGGCTGTGCCACAACCGGCCGTGGCCAGGAGTCCCATAGGACAGCACACAATTGACATCACACCATATTGACTGCTTGTGGTGGGCCGGGTGCATGCAGGCTGACCCCAGTCACCAGTTGAACGGTTTCCTCCGACACATTGGTGTGGCTGGCTTCCGGGTTAAGCTGGCGAGTGTTAAGGAGCGTGGTTAGGCATGTCATGTTTCGGAGGACACATGATACCACCGTCGCCTCTCCCGAGACTACTGGGGAGTTACAGCGATGAGACAAGATCGAAATTGTGGAGAAAAAAGGGGGGTAAAATACAAAATAAATAAAAATACAAAAATATACAACAAAAAAATGGGTTTCCATGGCCGAGCAGCCACACACACACAAGCCTAATGCTTCGATCATACTGACAGCGTCATTGCATTTTGGTACACCAGAATTACATTCATTTCCAATGAAACGCTTCGTTTGCCTTGCAGCACTGTGTTGCAGTGCGTCCGGTGTGGTGCATACGTTGGATTTATTGAACGTATGCGTCAAACTGTATGCGTAGGTGGCTTGACAGAAATGGTAGCAGAAGGTGAATGTTGAATTTTTGTGGCATACATATCCATATGATGCTGCATACTATTTTGGGCAAGGACGCTGTCGGTGTGATCGAAGCGTAAGATCACCATGCGCAATGCCAAGCGTCGGCTGGAGTGGAGTAAACCTCGCTGCCATTGGACTCTGGAGCAGTGGAAACACCTTCTCTGGATTGATGAATCACGCTTCGCCATCTGGAAGTCCGACGGACGAATCTGGCTTTGGCGGATGCCAGGAGAACGCTACCTGCCCCAATGCATAGTGCCAACTGTAAAGTTTGGTGGAGGAGGAATAATGGTCTGGGGCTGTTTTTCATGGTTTGGGCTAGGTCCCCTTAGTACTGCACCTAGCTCTAACCTCAACTACATCAAACACCTTTAGGATGAATTGGAACATCGACTGCGAGCCAGGCCTAATTGCCCAACATCAGTGCCCGACCTCACTAATGCTCTTGTGGCTGAATGGAAGCAAGTCCACACAGCAATGTTCCAACATCTAGTGGAAGCCTTCCCAGAAGAGTGGAGGCTGATATAGCAGTGGGTAAGCCCCTCCATTAACCCAGCCCTGAGTACAGGGAGGACACTCAGGCAGTCTCCTCTCTTGCAGAAAATGTGAAAATAAACAGTATGCTTTGCTCCTGTATGTTGAATAGCTTATTCTAGGCCTTATGTTCTCAAACGGTCAGGTGGACTAGGCTAACACGAATAATAATTTGACCATTTCAATTGTTGCTACATAGGATAGGACATAGGCGACACTAAACGATACCAATTTGTTAGTGTAATCATTTATGATGTAGGCCTACCTTTCATGTATATCTATTTCTTTGACACGCACGCATACGAGAGAGAGAATGGGAGAAGAGAGTGAGAGAATGGGAGAAGAGAGAGAAGAGAGAGAGAGAGAACGAGAGAAGAGAGAGAGACAGAGAGAGAGAGAAGAGAGAGAGACGGGAGAAGAGAGAGAGAGGAGAGAAGAGAGAGAGAGAGAGAGAGAGAGAGAGAAGAGAGAGAGAGAGAGAGAGAGAAGAGAAGAGAGAAGAGAGAGACAGGAAGAGAGAGACAGATAGAGAGAGAGACAGAGAGAGAAGAAGAAGAAGAGAGAAAAAGAGAGAGAGAGAGAGAGACAGAGAGAGAGAGAGGAGAGAGAGAGAGAGACAGAGAGAGAGAGAGAGAGAAAGAAGAGAGACAGATGGAGAGAAGGATAAGAAGAGAGAGAGAGAGAGAGAAGAGAGAGAGAGAGAGAGAAAGAGAGACAGAGAGAGAGAGAGGGGAGAGAGAAGAGAGAGAGAGAGACAGAGACAGAGAAAGAGAGATACACAGATTTGTAAGACATGTGTTTACTCCCTGAGCCTTTAGCCCATCAGGCTCACACAGTCTTGTGGCATGCAGGTGACATGTTTGAGACCCCCTCCTCCCCATCATACCAGATAAAAGAAAGGATGTGTTTGTTTTCTCTGTCTGTTGTTTTCTGATAAATTGTGTCATTTTTAGCCTCTAATCCATTTTAATCTCTCTCTCTCTATCTCTCTTTCTCCCTGTCCATCTCTCTGTCTCTCTCAATTTCAATTAAATTAAAAGCAAGAGTTTTATTGGCATGGGAAACATGTGTTAACATTGCCAAAGCAAGTAAATTAGATAATAAACAAAAGTGAAATAAACAATAAAAATGAACAGTAAACATTACACTCACAGAAGTTCCAAAATAATAAAGACATTTCAAATGTCATATTATGTACATATATACAGTGTTGTAACGATTGTTCTATTTACAATGGTTGTATTTACAATGGTGTTTGTTTTTCACTTTTCTTGTGGCAACAGGTCACAAATCTTGCTGCTGTGATGGCACACTGTGATATTTCAACCGGTAGATATGGGAGTTTATCAAAATTGGATTTGTTTTCTAATTCTTTGTGGATCTGAGTAAACTGAGGGAAATATGTGTCTCTAATATGGTCATACACTTGGTAGGAGGTTAGGAAGTGCAGCTCAGTTTCCACCTCATTTTGTGGGTCAGTGTGCACATAGCCTGTCTTCTCTTGAGAGCCAGGTCTGCCTACGGCGGCCTTTTTGCAGAATACTGCATGCAGAGTCTCAATTTGGTGTTTGTCCCATTTTGTGAATTCTTGATTGGTGAGCGGACCACAGACCACAAAACCATAAAGGGCAATGGGTTCCATAACTGATTCAAGTATTTTTTATCCAGATCCTAATCGGTATGTCGAATTTGATGTTCCTTTTGATGGCATAGAAGGCCCTTCTTGCCTTGTCTCTCAGCTCGTTCACAGCTTTGTGGAAGTTACCTGTGGCACTGATGTTTAGGCTGAGGTATGTATAGTTTTTTGTTTGCTCTTGGGCAATGGTGTCTAGATGGATTTTGTATTTGTGGTCCTGGCGACTGGACCTTTTTTGGAACACCATTATTTTTTGTCTTACTGAGATTTACTGTCAGGGCCCAGGTCTGGCAGAATCTGCCCTCCTTAGTTGGGGACAGAAGTACCAGATCATCAGCAAACAGTAGACATTTGACTTCATATTCTAGTAGGGTGAGGCCGGGTGCTGCAGACTMTTCTASTGCRCTCGCCAATTCGTTGATATATATGTTGAAGAGGGTGGGGCTTAAGCTCCATCCCTGTCTCACCCCACGGCCCTGTGGAAAGAAATGTGTTTTTCCCCCAATTTTAACCGCACACTTGTTGTTTGTGTATATGGATTTTATAATGTTGTATGTTTTTCCCCCAACACCACTTTCCATCAATTTGTATAGCAGACCCTCATGCCAAATTGAGTCAAAGGCTTTTTTGAAATCAACAAAAGCATGAGAAGACTTTGCTTTTGTTTTGGTTTGTTCGTATGTCAATTAGGGTGTGCAGGGTGAATATGTGGTCTGTCGTACGGTAATCTTGTAAAAGGTCAATTTGACATTTGCTCAGTACATTGTTTTCACTGAGGAAATGTACGAGTCTGCTGTTAATGATAATGCAGAGGATTTTCCCAAGGTTGCTATCCCACGGGAGTTATTGGGTTCAAATTTGTCTCCACTTTTGTGGATTGGGGTGATCAGTCCTTGGTTCCAAATATTGGGGAAGATGCCATAGTTAAGGATGATGGTAAAGAGTTTAAGTATAGCCACCATGTGTCATGCCCTGACCCTAGAGAGCTTTTTATGTCTCTATTTTGGTTTGGTCAGGGTGTGATTTGGGTGGGCATTCTATGTTCATTTTTCTATGTTTTGGTATTTCTTTGTTTTGGCCGGGTAAGGTTCTCAATCAGGGACAGCTGTCTATCGTTGTCTCTGATTGGGAACTATACTTAGGTAGCATTTTCCCACCTGTGTTTTGTGGGTAGTTATTTTCTGTTTAGTGTTTTCTGCACCTGACAGGACTGTTTCGGTTTTGCTTCTCACTTTGTTGTTTTGTTCTAGTGTTCAGTGTGAATAAATATCATGAACACTTACCACGCTGCGCTTTGGTCCGATCCTTCCTCATGCAACGATGACCGTTACACCTTGGTTCCAAATATTGGGGAAGATGCCATAGTTAAGGATGATGGTAAAGAGTTTAAGTATAGCCAATTGGAATTTGTTGTCTGTAAATTTTATAATTTCATTGAGGATACCATCAACACCCCAGGCCTTTTTGGGTTGGAGGGTTTGTATTTTGTCCTGTAGTTCATTCAATGTAATTAGAGAATCCAGTGGGTTCTGGTAGTCTTTAATAGTTGATTCTAAGATTTGTATTTGATCATGTATATGTTTTCTCGCCTCATTGGGAAGGATTTGGGAGAAAGATAGTGTAGAGTGCTCTGGTCCTGGATGTGTTGATGTGGATGGTCTGATCAGTGTTGTGTGTGTGTGTGTGTTGTGTGTGTGGTGTGTTGTGTGTGTGTGTGTCAGTGTGTGTGGTGTGTGTGTGTGTGGTGTGTGATGGTGGTGTGTGTGTGGTGCGTGACGTCTGTGCGTGCGTTGGCGTGCGTGCCGTGCGCTGTGCGTGCGGCGTGGGAACGTCATGCGTGCGTGCGGGCGTGGGTGGGCATGGTGCCGTACGTGAGTGTGATTCAGTTATCGGAAATACACACCAAAGAGACCTGGATTAGGAAGAATACAACAACACAGCTGCAGTACCCTGAACACACTGCATTAACACGACATTACATCAACACGTACATGAATATGACGTAACCCTATAACAGAACCCAACTCTGGAGGGATTCCATTATAGAATTGAATTAAACTTCCCCCATCTACTCAGAAACATCCAGAAACTGTCCCTTGGGTTAGAGAGGAGACTGATTCAATCAGATTGCTATGGAAGGCAGAGCCATAAGGGCCGACCCTTCATTGACCAGTTCTGTTTATACAGGTCACACTCCCGCATACAATGTTGTGTTGTGTTGTGTGTGTGTGTTGGTGTGTGTGTGGTGTGTGTGTGTGGTGTGTGTGGGTGTGTGTTGTGTGTGTGGTGTGTGTGTGTGTGTGTGTGTGTGTGTGTTGTGTGTGTGTGTTGTGTGCTTGTGGTGTGGGTGGTGTGTGTAATTGTAGCCTAGAGGGAGAACAACGTAGTAAAATGATACTGGACCCCTCTGTATCTCCAGTCAATAGTGCATTTGTTTTAATGTCTGCTGCAGGAACTGCTGATGAGCTCATGGAAAGAGAGAGATGAGAGGGAGAAAGTTGACGAGTTGAGAGTGAGAGAGGGAGAGAGAGAACAGCACGTCAGAAAAGCTCATGTAATTGAAAATCTATAGACCTCTAAACCACTCTGGGGAAAATTGGGAAACCACTAACACAAACAACAACACGGAAGAGTATCTTATCGAAATGGAGATGTATGTGATAAACCAACAAAAACAAAACAGCGA
>NW_019948516.1:13949-15217 GCF_002910315.2 Salvelinus sp. IW2-2015
CAGCTGTCTATCGTTGTCTCTGATTGGGAACTATACTTAGGTAGCATTTTCCCACCTGTGTTTTGTGGGTAGTTATTTTCTGTTTAGTGTTTTCTGCACCTGACAGGACTGTTTCYGTTTTGCTTCTCACTTTGTTGTTTTGTTCTAGTGTTCAGTGTGAATAAATATCATGAACACTTACCACGCTGCGCTTTGGTCCGATCCTTCCTCATGCAACGATGACCGTTACAGAACTACCCACCACAAGCGGACCAAGCAGCGTGGTATGGAGGAGCAGAGGGTTCAGGATTCGTGGACTTGGGAGGAGATACTAGACGGAAAGGGACCCTGGAGACAGGCTGGGGAGTATCGCCGTCCAAGGAAGGAACTGGAGGCAGCTATGGCGGAGTGGCAGCGTTATGAGGGAACAAGGCTGGCAAGGAAGCCCGAGAGGCGGCCCCCCCCCCTAAAAAATTTGGGGGGCACACGGGGAGTGTGGTTGAGTCAGGTTGGAGACCTGAGCCAACTCCCCGTGCTTACCGGAAGCAGCGTGGTACTGGTCAGGCACCGTGTTATCGGTAAAGCGCACGGTGTCTCCAGMGCGCGCTCATAGCCCGGTGCGCTATATGCCAGCCCTKCGCAAGTGCCATGCAAGAGTGGGCATCCAGCCAGGGCAGATTGTGGCAGCTCAGRGCGCTTGGTCTCCGGTGCGCCATTTCGTCCCAGGGTATCCTGCGCCGACTCTGCGCACTTTGTCTCCGGTGCGCTGGGACTGTTCAGTGCGTCCTATGCCTGCGCTCCGCCCGTGCCGGGCTAAAGTGGGCATTCAGCCAAGTGGAGAGGTGCAAGTGGTATGCACTAGATCTCCAGTGTTCCCCCACAGCCCGGTTCGACCTGTGCCTGCACTCTGGAGGGGCGGGGCTAAAGTGGGCATTTAGCCTGGAGGAGTGGTGCCAAGGCTGCGCACCAGGGCTCCAGTGCTCCCCCACAGCCCGGTTCATCCTGTGCCTCCTCTAGGGACCAGGCCTCCTGTAGGTCTCCCCAGCCTGGTGGGCCCTGTGGCAGCCCCACGCACCAGGCTGTCTCTGCGTCTCCTCCCTCCAGAGTCGCCCTCCAGTCCGGAGCCTCCAGCGATGCCCTCCAGTCCGGAGCCTCCAACAAGGGTGCCCAGTCCGGGGCCCGCAACGAGGGTGCCCAGTCCGGGGCCCGCAACGAGGGTCCCCATTCCGGGGCCCGCAACGAGGGTCCCCAGTCCGGGGTCGGCGGCGAGGGTCCCCGCACTAGAGGCG
>NW_019948517.1:0-10873 GCF_002910315.2 Salvelinus sp. IW2-2015
CATAATAGACATGGCGCTCGTATTTATACATAGACGTGGTTTGATTGATAATAGACCTGGCCCTGCTATAGAATAGACCGTCTGTATTTAATAGACCTGGTATGTATATAGATGAGCCCTGGTCTCGTATCTATAAAAGAGCGCTGGACTGTAGACCTGGCCTGTATTATAATAGAAGGCACACTTTATTTAATGGACATGGCCTGTAATATGAATAGACCTGGCCTGTATTATAATATACTGGTTTGAATTATAATTAGAGCATGGCGTATGATAATATAGCCGGCCTGTTTATAATAGACGGCGTATAATAAAACATCCGAATATAAAGGCCGTTAGGGCAATGAGACTGCATTAGACTGGCCTGTATTTACATTGTCCTGATCTGTTATTAACCTTAAACTAGACCTGTCTGTATATAGACTGGCATGAATATAGAGCCTGGCCTAGTATTATAATAGACGCTTGTCTGCATCATTATGCATGATGCCTTATATAGACTGGTTTAAACCTGACCTGTATTAAATAAGACCTGTTCTGTAGATAAAACGCTGGCTGCTGATTTCATAACTAAACCTGAGCCTGCTAGCTTGTCCTGTACTGTAATAGGACCTGGACCTGTTTGTATAATAGAGCCTGGTCTCGTATGTTTATATCTATAGATGCCTGGTCTGATTATAAGTAGACCTGGCTTGTAAGTTATATTGACCTGGTCTTATGTATTATAAAAGACCTGGTCTGGTAGACCTTGTCCTGTATTATATATTACACGCTTGGCTCTATTGTATATAACAGACTTGTCTGTAAGACCGGTCCTTTATCTATAATAGACTCTGGCCTGCTATCTTTAATCCAGCCTGGCCCTGCTATTATACTAGCCCTGGCCCCTGTCGATCCTGGCCTGTATTTAAATATAGACTGCCTGCAGTATGAGTATAGACCTGGCCTGATAAATCCGTCATTAATGAGCTGATTATATTAAGACCTGGCCTGAATCCGGCCTTGTGAATATAATATGAACCTGGGCCTGTATTCATAATAGATCCTGGCTCCTAGACTCTGCCGCTGTATTATAAATAGACCTGTACTGTATATTATGCTATACTGGGTGTATTATAATATTGACCGCCTGTTTATAATAGACCTGGTCTGTAATTTAATGGACGCGAGGCTGCCATATATATAATAGAGCGGCGGCTTGTAGACGCTGGCGCAGATTTAAATAACCGGCATTAAGAGACCTACGCCTTGTATTACAGCGACTGGTCTGTATTTATACAGACGTGGCCTGCTAGACAGGCCTATTTTTACTAGGACATCGGCCTGCTATTTTACTTAGACTGCCTGTATACAATACTATACTATACTGGGCTGTATTATAATAGACCTGGTCTGTATTATAATACACCTGATCTGTATTATACTAGACCTGGCCTGTAATCCTGACCTGTACTATAATAGACCTGGCCTGTATTATAATAGACCTGGTCTGTAATTTAATAGACCTGGTCGTTATTATAATACTCCTCGCCTGTAGACCTGGTCTGTATTATAATACACCTGGTCTGTATTATAAAAGACATGGCCTGTATTATAATATAACTGGTTTGAAATATAATAGACCTGGCCTGTATTATATTAGACCTGGTCTGTATTATAATAAACCTGGTCTGTATTATAATAGACCTGGCCTGTATAATAATAAACCTGACCTGTAGACCTGTATTATATTAGACCTGGCCTGTATTATACTAGACCTGGCCTGTTTTATAAAAGACCTGGTCTGTATTATAATAGTCCTGACCTGTAGACCTGACCTGTATTATATATTAGACCTGGCCTGTAGACCCGGCCMGTATTATAATAGACCTGGCCTGTAGACCTGCTCTGTATTATAATAGACCTGGACTGTATTATAATAGACCTTACCTGTGTTATATCAGACCTGGCCTGTAGACCTGGCGTGTATAATAATAGACCTGGCCTGTATTATAGCAGACCTGGTCTGTATTATAATAGAACTGGCCTGTAGACATGGCCTGTATTTTACTAGACCTGGCCTGTATTATAATAGACCTGGCCTGTATTATACTATACTGGGCTGTATTATAATAGACCTGGCCTGTATTATAATAGACCTGGTCTGTAATTTAATGGACCTGGCCTGTATTATAACAGACCTTGTCTGTAGACCTGTCCTGTATTATAATAGACCTGGCCTGTATTTTAATATACCTGGTCTGTATAATAATAGACCTGGTCTGTATTATACTATACCTGGCCTGTATTATACTAGACCTGGCCTGACGACCTGGCCTGTATTAAATTAGACCTGGCCTGTATTATAATAGACCTGGTCTGTATTATAATAGACCTGGCCTGTACTATAATAGTCCTGGTCTGTAGACCAGTATTATAATAGACCTGACCTGTATTATAATAGACATGACCTATATTATAATATACCTGGTCTGTATTATTATATACCTGACCTTTATTAAAATAGACCTGGCCTGTATTATACTAGACCTGGCCTGTAGACCTGTATTATATTAGACCTGGCCTGTATTATACTAGACCTGGCCTGTTTCATAAAAGACCTGGCCTGTATTATAATAGTCCTGGCCTGTAGACCTGGGTCTGTATTATAATAGACCAAGCCTGTATTATAACAAGACCGGCTTGCTAGCCTGGCCTGTATTATAATAGACCTGACTGTTTTATTAATAGACCGGTTGTGTTATAACTAACACTGGTCTGTATTATAATAGACCAAGCCTGTATATATCAAGGACCTTGGCTTGTAAGACCTGGCCTGTTTCATAATAGACATGGCATGGTAATAGTAAAATTACCTTTCTGTGTTATACTAGACCGCCTTTAGACCTCGGTCTGTGTTATAATTGACCTTGGCCTGTATTATAGATAGAGACCTGGCATGGTAGTATCATATACCTTTCCAGTTAACAATAGACCTGGCTGTTATTAAATTTAGATAGATATTGCTTATCTGTACGGTCGTGTATTAAATAGACCTGGCCTGTGTATAATAGACCTGCGTTTGTATGTATAATAGACCTGCGTCTGCTACTATAATGGACGCTTGTCTGTATGTATAATAGACCTGGCCTGGATTAACTAGACCGACGCTGTCAGACCTGCCTGGATTAAAATTAGACCTCGCCTTTATTATATATAGACTTTTCTAGTATAATAATAGACCTGGCCTGTTATAATAATATACCTGGTCTGTATTATAATAGCGCGACCTGTATTATACACAGACCTCTCATTATAATAGACGCTACCTGTATTATACCAGACCAGGTCTTGTATTATAATAAACCTGGCCTGTTATTATTAATAGACCTGCTGGTAATTTATTATAATAGAAACCTGGTCTGTATTATAATAGCCCTTGTCTGGTATTATAATAGACCTGTTCTGTAGACCTGGCCTGTATTATAATAGACCTGGCCTCGTACATAAATGACCTGGTCGCAATTTAATATACCTGGTCTGGTTAATAATTAGACATGGTCTGTGTTATAAAGACCTGGCCTATAGACCTGATCTATTATAATAGACTGGCCTGTATTATAATAACCTAGGCCTGGAATATAATAAAGATCACTGGCCTGTATTAAATAGAAAGGCTTTATTATATAGGCCCCTGGCCGGTATTATAATGACCTGGCCTGTACGACCTGGCCTGTATTAATAATAGACCTGTCTGTAATTTAATAGACCTGGTCACTGTATGATAAAAGACTCTGGCCTGTTAGACCTGGCTGTATTTAATAATAAAGCCTCTGGCCGGTATTATCAATGTCCTGGCCTGTAACCGGGCATTGTTTAATAAGAAGAACCTGGTCTGTAATAATAACCTGGTCCTGTATTCAATAAAGGACCTGGCCCCTGTAGACCTGGCCTGTATTATAATCAGCCTGTGCGTAATTTTAATAAAATATGGTCCTGTATTATAAAGACCTGGCCTGTACCTGGCTTATTATACATAGACCTGGCCATGTATTATAATATACCTGGTCTGTAATTTTAATAGACCTGGACTGTAAACCTGCGTGTATTATAATAGACCTGGCCTATATTATAATAGACTGGCTTTGTAGACATGGCATGTATTATAATAGACATGGCCTGTATATTATATAGACCTGGCCTGTACTATAATACTAGCTCCCGTGTATAGTATAAGACCTTGATCTGTATAACATAGACCTGGCCTTTAGACCTGGCCTGTATTATAATAGACATGACCTGTATTAAATTAATGGCTGTAAATTTAATAGACTGGTCTGTATATTATAGACTGGACTGTAAACCTGGCCTGTATTATAATAGACCTTCGTCTGTATTATAATAGACCATGGCCTGTAATTTAAAGTACCAGCCCATGTATATAGAATCATACCGTGGCCTGTACGAACATTTCCTGTACAAAAAGAGACCTGGCCTGTATATAATAACTGGTCTGGTATTATTATAGACCTGAACAGTAGACCTGGTCTGTATAATAATAGACCTGGCCTGTATTAAATAGACCTGGCCTGGTAATATAAAAAGACCTGGCCTGTATTATAATAGACGCTGGCCGTAATTACAATATGTTTACTGCCTGTATTATAATAGTGCGCTGGCCTTGTATATAAATAGTCCTGGCCTGTCATTATACATAGACCCTGGCTCTGTATTATAAGAGACCTGGCCTGTATTTATATAGACCACGCCGTATTATAATAGGTCCTGGCCCTGTAGACCTGGCCTGTATAGTAATAGTCCTGGCCTGTATTATAATAGACCTGGTCTGTATTATAGAGACCTGGTCTGTATTATATATAGACACGGCGGCTATGTCAGTAACTAGGCCTGGCTGTAGACCTGGCCTTGTATTCATACATAGACCTTTGTCTGTATTCGATAAATAGAACTCTGACCTTTATTACAATAGACCTGTCTGTAGATAATTTTTTCCTGGTCTGTATTATAATGAACCTGCCTGAACTATAAAAGACCTGGGCCTGTACATTATAATAGACAGGGCCTGTAATATGATAGAGCCTGGTCCTGTATAGTATAGACCTGGCTTGTAGGACATGGTCATGTATTTACATAGACAGTGGCCCTGTTATAATAGACCTGGCCTGTACTATAATAAGACCTCGCTGTATTAATATACGCTGATCTGTATTATATAGACCTGGCATGTAGACCTGGCCAGTATTATATAGACCTGGCTTATATAATAACACGACCTGGGTGATTGACGTGGCGCTATTATAATAGACGTGGTTTCTAGAGCTGGTCCTGTATATAATAGACCTGGTCTGTATTATTAAGACTGCATAGTAAGACCTGGTCTGTAGACCTGTCCTGTGATTATAAGTAGACCGGCCTGGTATATATAATTAGAACCTGGCCATAGCGTCTATATTAACTAACACCTGGCTGTATTACTAGCACTGTATTAAACTAGGCGCTGTATAGACCTGTCGGTATGATAATAGACAGGCCTGTAATTTATAGACCAGCGCTGTATTATGATATAACCTGTCTGTATCAATAATAGACCCTGACCTGTAGACCTGGCCTGTATTCAAAATTAGACCTCGCCTTTTTTAATAGACCTTTCTAGTATAATAATAGGACACTGGCGTGTATAATAATAGTACCTGGTCTGTATTATAATAGACCGGACCTGTATTATACAGACTTCACTAAATAATAGACCTGGACCTGTATTATGCCGCCAGGTCTGTATTATTATAAACCTGGCCTGTATTATAATAGACCTGGTATTTAATTATAATATAGACCTGGTCTGTATTATAATAGCCTGGTCCTGTATTATAATAGACCGTTCTGTAGACCTGGCTGTATTATAATAGACCTGGCCTGTAATTATAGACCTGGTCTGTAATTTAATAGACCTGGTCTGTTGTTATAATAGACTGGTCTGTGTATAACAGACCTGGCTATAGACCTGATCTGTATTATATATAGACTGGCCTGTATTATATAGGACATGGCTTGTAATATAATAGACCTGGCCTGTATTAAATAGAACAGGCTTATTATAATAGCCTGGCCGTATTATAATGACCTGGCCTGTAAGACCTGGCTGTATTATAATAATGACCTGGTCTGTAATTATAATAGACCTGGTCCTGTATTAAGCAGACCTGGCCTGTAGACTGGCCTGTATTATAATAAACCTGGCCTGGTATTATATATTGACCTGGCCTGTAGACGCGGGCATAGTGTTTATACATAAACCTGGTCTGTAATTTAAAATAGACCTGGTCTGTATTATAAAAAGACTGGCCTGTAGACCTGGCCTGTATTATAATCAAACCTGGTCTTGAATTTTAATAAAATGGTCTGTAATTAATAAAAGACCTGGCCTGTAGACCTGGCCTGGCTATTATAATAGACCTGGCCTGTATTAAATATACCTGGTGTAATTTAATAGACCTGGACTGTAAACCTGGCGGTATTATAATGACCTGGCCTTATATTATAAAAGACATGGGCCTGTAATATAATAGAACCTGGCCTGTATTATAAAGACCTGGCTTGTGACATGGCATGGTATTACTAATAGACATGGCCCTGTTTATAATAGACCTGGCCGTACTATAATAGACCTCACCTGTAATTTATAATAGCGACCTGATCTGTATTATAATAGCCCTGGCCTTTAGACCTGGCCTGTATATAATAGACATGGACCTGTATTTAATAAGAACTGGTCTGTAAATTTAATGACCTGGTCCTGTATTATTCAATAGACACTGGACTGTAAAACTGGCTCTGTATTATAATAGACGCTCGTCGTGTATTATAATAGACATGGCCATATTTAAATAGACCAGGCCTGTATTAATAATATACCTGCCTGTAGACATTTCCTGTACTAAAAAAAGACTGGCCTGTATTATAATAGACTCGGTCTTTTATTATAGACCTGAAAGTAACCTGGTCTGTATATAATAGACCTGGCGTATTATAATAGACCTGGCCCTGTAATATAAAAGACCTGGCCTGTATTAAATTAGACCTGGCTGTAATACAATAGACCTGGCCTGTATTACATAGTCCTGCCTGTATATAATAGACCTGGTCTGTATTATAGTAGGACCTGGCCTGTATTATAATAGACACGGCCTATTATAATAGGCCTGCCGTAGACTGGCCTGTATTATTAAAAAATTAGTCCTGGCCCTGCCTATTATAATAGACCTGTCTAATTAAAATGTGATTAATAAGAAAACAAAAACACACTCTATAGAAAGAGCACGGGCCTGGTATTATAATAGGCACGTATTACAGTGCCTGCGTAGACCTGGCCTGTATTATAATAGACCTTGCTATGTACATCCCCCCTAATTATAGAACTGACCTTTATTTACAATAGATCCTGTCTGTAGTATAATATTTCCTGGTCTTGTTAATTATAATAGACCTGGCCTTAGTAAAAGACCTGGCCTGTATTATAGATAGACATGGCCCTGTAATATAATTAGGACCTGGCTGGTATTATAAGAGAGCTGGCTTGTTTAGAGACAGTGCAAATGTATTATAATAAGACATGGCCTGTATTATAATAAGACTGGCCACTGTATCGATAATAGACCTCGCTCTGTAATTATAATAGACCTGGATCTGTATTTATAATAGACCTGGCATGTAGACCTGGCCAGTAATTATAATGACTCTGGCTTCTATAATAACAGACCGTATGACGGCTGTATTTTAGACCGTGGTCTGATATTATAATAGACCGGTCTGTATTAATAGACCTGCGTCCTGTATATATAATAGACCTGGTCTGTTATTCAGACTGGCTAACCTGTCCTGTATTATAATAGACCTGGCCTGATTAATATAGACCTGGTTCCTCTAATTTATAGACCTGGTCTGTTTATATTAGACCGCTGGACTGTAATACCGGCCTGTATTATAATAGACCTGGCCTGTATTATAATATACCTGGTCTGTAATTTAATAGACGCTGGACTGTAAACCTGGGTGTATTGCTATAAGACCTGGCCTATATTATAACTAGACATGGCCTGTATATAATGAACCTGGCCTGTATTATAATGACCTGGCTTGTTAGACATGGCATGTATTAAAAGACATAGGCCCTGTATTATATACGATCCTGCCTGTACTATAATAGACTCGCCTGTATTATAATAGATACCTGATCTGTATTATACATAGACCCGGCCTTTAAGACCTGGGCCTGTATTATAATAACATGACCTGTATTTAATTAGAACTGGTCTGTAATTTAATAGACCCTGGTCTGTATATTATAGACTCTGGACTGTAAACCTGGCCTGTGATTAAATAGACTCGTCTATTATAATAGACATTGGCCAGTAATTAATAGACAGGCCTGTATTACTAATATAACCTGCGCTCTGTAGCATTACTGTACTAAAATAAAGACCCTGCCTGTGGTATTATAATAGACCTGCTGTATTATTATGACTGAACAGTAGACCTGGTCTGTTTAATAATGATAACCTGGCCTGTATTATTAGTAGACCTGGCCTGATAATATAAAAGACCTGGCCGTATTATAATAGGACCTGGCCTGTAAACTATAGTGACCTGATATATCGATCCTGGCCATTATATAGTCTTGCGGATATTATAAGCCTGGCTCGTATTATAAGACACCTGGCCTGTATTATAATTAGACACGGCGGTATTATAATAGGCCTGGCCTGTAGACTGGCCTGTATTATAATAGTCCTGGCCTGTATTATAATAGACCGGTCTGTATTATAAGAGACTGGCCTGTATTTAATAGACACGGCGGTAATTATAATAGGCCTGGCCTTAGGACCTGGCCTGTATTTATAATAGACCTTGTCTGTATCCATACATAGAACTGACCTTTATTACAATAGACTGGTCTGTAGTACTTTGTACTTATTTAATGTCCTGGCCTGTATAATAGACCTGCGTATATAAAGGACCTTGGGCCCTGTAATTATAAGACATGGCCTGTAAATATAAGAACCTGCCTTATTAATAATAGTACGCCTGCTGATGACCCTGGCATTGTGTATTAGAGGAGACATGGCCTGTATTAAAATAGACCTTGGCCTGACTATAATGAGACCTCGCCTGTATTAATAGAGCCTGATTGTATATAAATAGACCTGGCAATGTAGACCTTGGCGCAGATATTATAATAGCCTGGCTTATTACTATATAAAGCAGAACCCCTGGCGTAGATTGACCTGGCCTGTTCTATAATAGACCTGGTCCGTAATTTAATAGACTGGTCCTGTATTATAATAGACTAGGCTGTATAATAATAGACCTGGTCTGTAGACTGTCCTTGTGATTATAATAGACCTGGTCCTGTTTATATAACCTGGTCTCCTAATTAAATAGCACCTGGGTCTGTATTCTATTTAGACCTGGAACTGTAACCCTGGCTAGTATATACTAATTAACCTAGAGCGTGTATATTATAACAGTAGACCTGGACGCTCTATAATAAGACCCTGGCCTGTATTATAAAGACCTGAACTGTAGACCTGGCCTTTAACCTGCCTGTATTAATAGACCGGCCATTATATTAATAGAAACTGGTCTGTTAATCTTAATATACCTTGGTCTGTATTATAATAGACCTGGCCTGTATTATAATAGATCGGCCTGTATTATAATACAACTGTCTGTATTATAAATACCTGGCCTGTAATTATAGTAGAACTGTTTTGATTGATACATAACGATCCTTGCCCTGTATATAAATAGACCTGGATGTATTATAATATAACTGGTTTGAATTATAATAGACTGCTCTTTAGTCCTATATAATAGTACTGGCTCGTAATTATAATAGACCTGGCCGATTTAGACTGCCTGAACCGGTCTGTATTATAATAGGACGGTTCTGTTACTATAATAGACTGGCCTTTATTATAATCAGATCAGGCCTTATACAACCTGGACTGTAGCATGGCATTTATTATAATAGACCTGGCCTGTATTTATAGAAGACCTGGCTTGTATTATAATAATACAAGTGGTCTGTATTATATATAGGAACCTGGCCCTTTTTTACAATAGACTGTCGTAGACCTCTAGCCTGTATTAATAATTATGACCCTGGCCTGTGACTATACAATAGCTGGTCCTGTTTTATAATGAATGGGTGTAGGACCTGGCCAGTATGTATAATAGACCTGGCCTGTCTAATAATAGACCTGGTCTGTAATTTTAATAGACCTGGTCTGTAGATCCTGTACTGTACTGTAATTAGACCTGGCCTGTATTTATATTATACTCTATATTACCTGGTCTGTATATTAATAATAGTACCTGGTCATTAGTATATACGAGTGATAATAGACACTGGCCTGGTATTATAATAGACCTGGTCTGTAGTTAATGAACTGGTCGACCTGGTATAAATGTTCGACACGATTTTTAAAACTAGGTGTACATAAAAGAGATGAACTGGCTTTAATAAAAAGACTATATTAAATAAACTGCTGATTTAATAACGTGAATATAGCCTGCCTGATATTATAATAGACCTGGACTTGTAATCTATAATAAGACCTGGCTGTGTACCTGTCTAATTCCTATAGACCTGATCTGTATATAAGACGTTATATAATAGACCTGGCCTTTTAGTCAGCCTGTATATAATAGACCTGAGGCTATAATAAACCTTGGTGTATTTGACGTGCTATTATAATAGACCTGGCCTGTATATATACTGGCTGTATTACTGAAGACTGTTGATTTGATAATCAACCTGGCCCGTATAATTAGAACTCGTCTGTATTATAATAGACCTGGCTGTAGACCTGGT
>NW_019948517.1:10898-12169 GCF_002910315.2 Salvelinus sp. IW2-2015
CTGTATTATAATAGACCGGGTCTGTACTATAATAGACCTGGCCTTTAATATAATAGATCAGGCCTGTATTATAATAGACCTGGCCTGTATTATAATAGACCTGGTCTGTAATTTATTAGACCTGGCCTGTATTGTAATAGACCTGGCCTGTATTATAATAGACATGGCCTGTATTATAATAGACGTGGTTTGATTGATAATAGACCTGGCCTGTATTATAATAGACCTGGTCTGTATTATAATAGACCTGGTATGTATTATAATAGACCTGGTCTGTATTATAAAAGACCTGGACTGTAGACCTGGCCTGTATTATAATAGAACTGGCACTTTATTATAATGGACATGGCCTGTAATATAATAGACCTGGCCTGTATTATAATATAACTGGTTTGAATTATAATAGACATGGCCTGTATTATAATATACCTGGCCTGTATTATAATAGACCTGGCTTGTATTATAATATACATGGTCTGTATTATATTAGACCTGGCCTGTTTTACAATAGACCTGTCCTGTAGACCTGGCCTGTATTATAATAGACCTGGCCTGTATTATAATAGACCTGGTCTGTATTATAATAGACATGGCATGTAGACCTGGCCAGTATTATAATAGACCTTGTCTGTATTATAATAGACCTGACCTGTATTATAATAGACCTGTTCTGTAGTATAATATACCTGGCTTGTATTATAATAAACCTGACCTGTAGACTTGTCCTGTACTGTAATAGACCTGGCCTGTTTTATAATAGACCTGGTCTGTATTATAATAGACCTGGTCTGTATTATAATAGACCTGGCTTGTATTATATTAGACCTGGTCTGTATTATAAAAGACCTGGTCTGTAGACCTGTCCTGTATTATAATTCACCTGGCCTGTATTATAACAGACCTTGTCTGTAGACCTGTCCTGTATTATAATAGACCTGGCCTGTATTTTAATACACCTGGCCTGTATTATACTAGACCTGGCCTGTCGACCTGGCCTGTATTAAATTAGACCTGGCCTGTATGGTAATAGACCTGGCCTGTATTATAATAGACCTGTATTATATTAGACCTGGCCTGTAGACCCGGCCTGTATTATAATAGACCTGGCCTGTATTATAATAGACCTGGCCTGTAGACCTGAGGTCTATTATTATAGCAGACCTGGTCCATTAAATTACAGACCAGGTCTATTATAATACAGCGCCAGAGTCTTTAAATCAACGCGCCAGTATAGATATAATGACAGTACAGGTCTATTTATTAATACAGGG
>NW_019948517.1:13885-15216 GCF_002910315.2 Salvelinus sp. IW2-2015
CCTGGCCTGTAGACCTGACCTGTATTATAATAGACCTGCCCTGTTTTATAATAGATCTGGCCTGTATTATACTAGATCTGGCCTAAGGACCTGGCCTGTATTATAATAGACATGGCCTGTATTATAATAGAAATGGCCTGTATTATAATAGACATGGCCTGTATAATAATAGACTTGACCTTGTAAATCTGACCTGCATTATATTAGACCTGGCCTGTATTATACTAGACCAGACCTGTATTATAATACACCTGGCCTGTATTATACTAGATCTGGCCTGTACTATAATAGACCTGGTCTGTTGTCCAGTATTATAATAGACCTGCCCTTTATTATTCTAGACCATACCTGTATTATAATAGACCTGGCCTGTTATATAATAGACCTGGCCTGTAGATCTGACCTGTATAAAAATAGATCTGGTCTGTATTATAATAGACCTGGCCTGTATTATAATAGACCTGGTCTGTATTATAATAGACCTGTATTATATTAGACCTGGCATGTAGACCCGGCCTGTATTATAATAGACCTGCCCTGTATTATAATAGACCTGGACTGTATTATAACAGACCTTGCCTGTATTATACTAGACCTGGTCTGTATTATAATAGACCTGGACTGTATTATCATAGACCTGGCCTGTATTATAATAGACCTGGCCTGTATTATAATAGACCTGGCCTGTATTATACTAGACCTGGACTGTTTTATAATAGACCTGGCCTGTATTATAATAGATCTGGTTTGTATTATAATAGATTTGGTCTGCATTATAATAGCCCTGGCCTGTTTTATAATAGACCTGGCCTGTAGACCTGGCCTGCATTATACTAGACCTGGCCTGTATTATACTAGACCTGGACTGTATTATAATAGACCTGGCCTGTAGTATCCTAGATCTTGGCTGTATTCTAATAGACCTGGCCTGTATTATAGTAGACCTGTACTGTATTATAATAGACCAGGTCTGTATGATAATAGACCTGGTCGGTATTATAATAGACCTGTCCTGTATTATAACAGACCTGGCCTGTATTTTAATAGACCTGGCCTGTATTATAATAGATCTGGTCTGCATTATAATAGCCCTGGCCTGTTTTATAATAGACCTGGCCTGTGTTATACTAGACCTGGTCTGTATAATAGACCTAACCTGTTATATAATAGTCCTGTTCTGTAGACCTGGCCTGTATTATAAAAGACCTGGCCTGTATTATACTAGACCTGGCCTGTATTATAAAATACCTGGCCTGTATTATACTAGACCTGGCCTGTATTATAATAGACCTGGCCTGTATTATAATAGACCTGGACTATATTATAATAGA
>NW_019948518.1:0-2676 GCF_002910315.2 Salvelinus sp. IW2-2015
ACCCACTGGTTGACCTCTAGGTTACAGAGAGCTGGTAGTCCCATCCACCAAACTACCAGGTGTGAAACAGGGAAGAGACTCAGGGGGTATGCTAATTTGGTGTAGAGCAGACCTAACTCACTCTATTAAATTCATCAAAACAGGAACATTTTACATTTGACTAGAAATTCAAAAGGAAATGATCTCAACAGAGAAAAATGTCCTCATGTGTGCTACCTATATCCCTCACTAGAATCCCCATACTTTAATGAAGACAGCTTCTCCATCCTGGAGGGGGAAATCAATCATTTCCAGYCCCAGGGACATGTACTAGTCTGTGGTGACCTAAATGCCAGAACTGGACAAGAACCTGACACKCTCAGCACACAGGGGGACAAACACCTGCCTGGAGGTGGCAACATTTCCTCCCCAATATGCCCCCCTAGGCACAACTATAACAACATAACCAACAAAAACGGGTCACAACTCCTGCAACTCTGTCTTACGCTGGGTATGTACATAGTCAATAGTAGGCTTCGAGGAGACTCCTATGGTAGGTACACCTATAGCTCATCTCTTGGCAGTAGTACTGTAGACTACTTTATCACTGACCTCAACCCAGAGTCTGTCAGAGCGTTCACAGTCAGCCCACTGACACCCCTATCAGACCACAGCAAAATCACACTCTACTTGAACAGAGCAATACTCAATCATGAGGCATCAAAGCCAAAGGAACTGAGTAATATTAAGAAATGCTATAGATGGTAGGAATGTAGTGTGGAAACCTACCAAAAAACAATTAGGCAACAACAAATTCAATCCCTTTAAGACAACTTCCTGGACAAAATGTTCCGCTGTAATAGCGAAGGTGTAAACCTGGCAGTATAAAATCTTAGCAGTTTATTTGACCTCTCTGCTTCCATATCAAATCTAAATATATAGCAGAAAACCGAAGAAAATGAACAACAATGACAAATGGTTTGATGAAGAATGCAAAAACCTAAGAAAGAAATTGAGAAACCTATCCAGCCAAAAACATAGAGACAGAAAACCTGACCCTTCACTATGGTGAATCACTAAAACAATACAGAAATACACTACGGAAAAAGAAGGAACAGCACGTCAGAAATCAGCTCAATGTAATTGAAGAATCCATAGACTCTAACCACTTCTGGGAAAATTGGAAAACACTAAACAAACAACAACACGAAGAATTATCTATCCAAAATGGAGATGTATGGGTAAACCACTTCTCCAATCTTTTTGGCTCTATAACAAAGAACAAACAGCAAAAACATATACATGATCAAATACAAATCTTAGAATCAACTATTAAAGACTACCAGAACCCAATGGATTCTACAATTACCTTGAATGAACTACAGGACAAAATACAAACCCTCCAACCCAAAACGGCCTGTGGTGTTGATGGTATCCTCAATGAAATGGTATAATATACAGACCACAAATTCCAATTGGCTTAAATACTAAAACTCTTTAACATCATCCTCAGCTCTGGCATCTTCCCCAATATTTGAAACCAAGGACTGATCCCCCCCAATCCACAAAGTGGAGACAGATTTGTCCCCAATAACTACCGTGGGATATGCGTCAACAGCAACCTTGTGGAAATCCTCTGCATTATCAATAACAGCAGACTCATTCTCAACAATGTACTGAGCAAATGTCAAATTGGCTTTTTTCCAAATGATCGTACAACAGACCACATATTCACCCTGCACACCCTAATCGACAGACAAACATAACAAAACAAAGGCAAAGTCTTTTGTTGATTTCAAAAAAGCCTTCGACTCAATTTGGCATGAGGGTCTGCTATACAAATTGATGAAGTGGTATTGGGAAAAAAACATACAACATTATAAAATCCATGTACACAAACAACAAGTGTGCGGTTAAAATAGGCAAAAAAAAACACACAGGGCCGTGGGGTGAGACAGGGATGCAGCTTAAGCCCCACCCTCTTCAACATATATATCAACAAATTAGCGTGGGCACTAGAAAAGTCTGCAGCCCCCGGCTTCACCCTACTAGAATCTGAAGTCAAATGTCTACTGTTTGCTGATGATCTGGTGCTTCCGTCACCAACCAAGGAGGGTCTACAGCAGCACCTAGATCTTCTGCACAGATTCTGCCAGACCTGGGCCCTGACAGTAAATCTCAGTAAGACAAATATAATGGTGTTCCAAAATAGGTCCAGTCGCCAGGACCACAAATACAAATTCCATCTAGACACCGTTACCCTAGAGCACACAAAAAACGATACATACATTGGCCTAAACATCAGCGCCACAGGTAACTTCCACAAAGCTGTGAACGATCTGAGAGACAAGGCAAGAAGGGCATTCTATGCCATCAAAAGGAACATAAAATTCGACATACCAATTAGGATCTGGATAAAAAATATTTGAATCAGTTATAGAACCCATTGCCCTTTATGGTTGTGAGGTCTGGGGTCCGCTCACCAACCAATAATTCACAAAATGGGACAAACACCAAATTGAGATTCTGCATGCAGAATTCTGCAGAAATATACTCTGTGTACAATGTAAAACACCAAATAATGCATGCAGAGCAGAATAAGGCCGACACCCGCTAATTATCAAAATCCAGAAAAGAGACGTTAAATTCTACAACCACCTAAAAGGAAGCGATTCCCAAACCTTCCATAACAAAGCC
>NW_019948518.1:4391-15214 GCF_002910315.2 Salvelinus sp. IW2-2015
GAACAGGGCTATTTGTGCACACTGCCAAAACACGACGGTGGAAACTGAGCTGCACTTCCCTAACCTCCAGTGCCCCCAATGTGTATGACCATATTAGAGACACAATTTCCCTTGCAGATTACAACAAGACCACAAAGGAATGGAAAAACAAACCTAAATTTTGATAAAACCTCGCCATATCTACTGAGTGAAATTACACGGTTTCCATCACACAGCACAAGATTGTGACCTGTTGCCACAAGAAAAGCCAACCAGTGAAAGAACAAACACTTTGTAATACAACCTCATATTTATGTTTATTTATTTTTACGTATTAACTATTTGCACATCACTCAACACTGTAAGTACATGTAGGGGGGTGCACATTATCTGACACCACGTTTTCTTTGGGCACTGGAATAGTGGATTGTTAACGGCCTTGACCTCAGCGTAAGGTTTTACCTTGTCAGCTAGGGATTCGATCCAGCAAAACCTGTCGCTAATGGGCCCAAGCTGACTGAGATGAGAGACACCAGCTATGAAGGTGAAAGTACGATGAGAGGAGGAGAGACGGAGAAACAGAGACAGACCACTGTCTTTACTTCTTACATTTATCCATATATTCACCGCTTAAGGAACCCTTACCACCACACACCGGCATGTTAAGGCGAGTACCCATATTACCACAACCACCGCTTTAAGAGGAGGAACCATAATATTACACCCACACCACACCGGCTGTTAAGGAGACCAATAATTACCACCACACCACAACCGCGCTGTTAAGAGGAACCATGTTACCACCACCACCACACCGGCTGTTAAGAGACCTATTACCACCAACAACCGGCTTGTAAGGAGACCATGTTACCACACACCACACCGGCTGTTAAGGAGACCATTATTACCAACCACACCACACCGGCTGTTAAGGAGACCATATTACCACCACACCACACCGGCCGTAAGGAGAACCATATACCACCACACCACACCGGCTGTGAAGAGACCATATTACCAACCACACCAACACCGGCTTTTAAGGAGACCATATTACCACCACACCGGCTGTTAAGGAGACCATGATTACCACCACACCACACCGGCTGTTAAGGAACACCATATTCCACCACACCACACCGGCTGTTAAGGGACCAGTAATTATCCACCACACCACAGCGGTCTGCTTAAGGAGACCATATTACCACCACACAAACGGCTGTTAAGGAGACCATGTTACCCACCAACACCACCACCAGGCTGTTTAAGGAGAACCATATTACCACCACCACCGGCTGTTAAGGTAGACACATGATATTAACCACCACCATCTACCACACCGGGCTGATTAAGGAAAGACCATATTTACCACCACCACCGAACTGTCAAAGCCGAGACCATGTACCACCAACACCACAACGCCGGTTTAAGGAAGACCAATATCACAAAACCACACCGGACATGTTTAAGGAGACCACATATTACCACCACAACCACCACCGCTGGTAAGGAGGAGCCATAATATACCACCACCACACTCACACCCGGACTGTTTTACGGAGACCGATATTACCCCCACACCAGCTGTTAAGGCAACCATATTACCACCACACCGGCTGTTAAGGAGACCCATATTACCACCACACCACACCGGCTGTTAAGGAGCCCATATTACCATCAAACCACTACCGCCGTTGTTAAGGAGACCATATTACCACCACACCGGCTGATTAAGGGGAACCCAGTTACCACCCACACCACACCGGCTGTTAAGGAGACCATATTACCACCCACCGCTGGTAAGGAGACCTATTACCAACACACCACACCGGCTGTTAAGGCAGACCAGTATTACGCACCACACCACACCGGCTGTTAAGGAAGAACCATATTACCGACCACACCAACACCGGGCTGTTAAGGAGACCATATTACCACCCACACTCACCACCGGCTGTTAAGGAGACCATATTACCCACACCGGCTGTTAAGGAGACCATATTACTCACCACACCACACAGGGACTGTAAGTGATGACCAATTACCACCACACCACACCGGGCTGTTAAGGAGACCATATTACCACCACACCACACCGTGACTGTTAAAGGAGACCATATTACCACCACACCACACCGGCTGTTACGGAGACCATATTACCACCAAGCGAGCCACACCGCTGGAAAGTTTAAGGAGGGACCGATATTACCTATCCATCACCACAACCGGCTGTTAAGAAACCAAAATTACCACACACACCGGGACTGTTAGGAGACCATGGATTACCACCACACCACACGGGCTGTTAAGGAGACCATATTACCACCACACCACACCGCTGTTAAGGAGACTCACTATACCATCTCCACACCGGGACTGATTTAAAGAAGACCATATTACACCACACCGGGCTGTTAAGGCAGCCATATTACCACCACACCAGCTGATTAAGAGACCAGTTTAATTTACAGACACTCACACCGCTGTAAGGCAAGACCATATTACCACCACAATCTTCTATTATACCCAACATAGCCTGCGATTTTTCCAATTTCCCGGCTTTTATACTTTTTGCTAAGGTAATTCTCTATAAAAGACCAATCATGGCGTAAAAATAATGATTACTACATACCACACAACCCCAGTGTAACCGGCTAATGTATGAAAGAATAAGACAGGCTACGAATCGTCACAAGACCGAGTTTTGAAATTTCTATTACCACCACCAAAAGCCGAGTGTAAACCAACGGTGTTTGTCAAGGAGACGCAGTGTCACCATATCTATCTATTCGTGCGTGGAGAGACATATACCACCCCACAATGTCCACCGCGCTTCTGTAACGAATGGATTAGCTAGATAAAAAACACCAATCAGAATCCTCCGAATAACAACATTGAGGATTAGAATCAAGCGATAAAAACAAAAGGTGTACCATTTAAGTTTATGTTAAAAGTAACTGCAACGCTAGAATCAAACCCGCAAGTCCATTAAAAGAATTAGATAACTGTTCTGTACTCTCTGGACTAAAACCAACTTATGATAAAATGATAGTGTACAATATTACATTTGGATCCTTAAAAAAAATACAACTGCTACATACCTTGGCAAATCTCTACCTATAAATGGGCTGATGGTGAAGTAGACATACTCGGTAACTATTCAATATCACAAAAGATATAAATACGCTAACATCCACAAATTAATATTTCTAATAGAAACTTTGTAAAAATAGACAAAGATTACTGCAACCATGGAAGAACGTAATACCTGTCAATTTATTGAAAGAATTGCCCTGAAATTAACCTCCTAAGATCAAATTATCTCAGTTTACTCACTTACTAATACGACAAAAAAACCATACTGGTGTGAGTTTGGGCTAAGAGGCCTCCGTCTCGGTGTTAAAGGCTCAAATCCGGGAAAGTGTACGTTAACTGGCCCTGACTATGACCTACTCCGTGGGATGCCTTCATGATATCTTTGAGAATTCCTTCAACCCAGGAATGCATACATCATTGAGTGAGGCCCAAAAAGTCAAAAATCTATCTCTATTTTCCCTAGGATACTTTAGTAAGACTTATTCTCTCTGGTGGTTCGGATAACATTTACCTGAATAACGAGACTTCAGTACATCTGAACAGTTACTCCTCCTTATCTCGTTAGTCTCTTTCAGCATTAAAGAGGAAGCCTGTTAGCAGAATATCAAACAACGACTGCAAAATATAACGGCCTCTATCTAACATTCCCAACTTCAAACCTTTCTTGTTTCATCTGAACTCATCTTCATAACGAACGCTACCTCTTTTCTCACAATGATTCTATCATCCATCATAATAAATGTTCTTTTTCGGAGCCACCTTCTGACAACTTCCATTTTTATCTTGTCGTTGGCCATTCAACGTTCTCCAATTGTCACCTCATGCTTTCTCTTCCTGGCTCCGGTTGGACACGTTCCTCACTCTCATTCGAGGTGTCGCCGTTCTCGTCCGTTACCAAGGTCCTCAAACTTCCCTCCTTTGTGCTGGAGTAGTTGATACGAAATACTTATTTCTTCATTATATCTGTTTCTGTGTCCCTCGTTCTAGTCTGGACATTTTGGTAGCGCAAACATGAAATCATTTTTCTGTCTTTATCGTCACAACTATACTGAACCATGTTGTCCTTTACACCTGAAACTACTACAGGGCTCTGTTAAGGTTGATTGTGTTGAGATCTTCAATCCGATACGAGTGTCATGCCTGCTATAGTACTCTTGCTTCGTTTAATGTAATATCTTCTTTTGTATTTTATTGCACCAGAAATCCCTCTTGCGTGTTTTGGCGTTGGATGCTGAATTCCTCAACCTCTATACTAGGTTCTCTCTAGTACCTCTCTGTTCTTCTCTATCAAACGGACTGAATCCCTCTTATAGATTCCCAAACCTTCCATAACAAAGCCTTCACCTACAGAGAGATGAACCTGGAGAAGAGTCCCCCTAAGCAAGCTGGTCCTGGGGCCAGCAAACACAAACAGACCCCACAGAGCCCCAGGACAGTGACACAATTAGACCCAACCAAATCATGAGAAACGAAAAAATATTTTCTTGACACATTTGGAAATAATTAACAAAAAAACAGAGCAAACTAGAATGCTATTTGGCCATAAAAATAGACTACACAGTGCCAGAATACCTGACCACTGCGACTGACCCAAACTTAAGGATAGCTTTGACTATGTACAGACTCAGTGAGCATAGCCTTGCTATTGAGAAAGGCCCCCGTAGGCAGACATGGCTCTCAAGAGAAGACACTTCCCACAAAATGAGGTTGAAACTGAGCTGCACTTCCTAACCTCCTGCCAAATGTGTGACCATATTAAAGAGACATATTTCCCTCAGATTACACAGATCCACAAAGAATTCATAAACAATTTAAATTTTGATAACCTCCCATATCTACTGGGTGAAATACCAGTGTGCCATCACAGCAACAAGATGTGTGACCTGTTGCCACAAGAAAAGYGCAACCAGTGAAGAACAAACACCATTGTAAATACAACCCATATTTATGTTTATTTATTTTTCCCTTTTGTACTTTAACTATTTGCACATCACTACAACACTGTATATATACATAATATGACATTTGAAATGTTTTTATTCTTTTGGAACTTCTGTGAGTGTAATGTTTACTGTTCATGTTTGATTGTTTATTTCACTTTCGTTTATTATATACTTCACATGCTTTGGCAATGTAAACATATGTTTCCCATGCCAATAATGCAGCTTAAATTGAAATTGAGAGAGAGAGAGAAAGAGACAGAGAGAGAGTGAATGGCATTAATTAAAGTCAAATACGTTGGTTGGGGTGGGTAGAGGCTAGGTTAGAGGTCAGTATTACAGTAATGGGTTGTAGAGGCTAGGTTAGAGGTCAGTATTATAGTAAGGGTTGTAGAGGCTAGGTTAGAGGTCAGTATTACAGTAATGGGTTGTAGAGGCTAGGTTAGAGGTCAGTATTACAGTAATGGGTTGTAGAGGCTAGGTTAGAGGTCAGTATATACACCACTCTGGTCTCTATCTATCCAACAGTACACCACTCTGTTCTCCTATCTATCCAACACAACACCCATTTCTGTCTCCGCTATCTATCCAACAGTACAACCACTGCTGTCTACCCCTATCTATCCCAACAGTTACACCACTCTGTCTCTATCGATCCAACACAAACACCATTCTGTCTCCTTCTATCCAACAGTACACCACATTCTGTCTTCCTATCTAGACCAACAGTACACCACTTCTGTCTCCTATCTATCCAACCAGTACACACATTCTGTCTCCTATACTATTCCAACAGTACACCACTCTTGTCTCCTATCTATCCAACAGCGTGACACCACTCTGTCTCCTATCTATCCAACAGTACCACCATTCTAGTATCCTATCCATCCAACAGTACACCACTCTGTCTCCTTCTATCCAAACAGGTACACCCCATTCTGTCTCCTATTCTATCCAACAGTACACCCAACTACTGTCTCCTATCTATCCAAAAACAGTACACCCCTCTGTCTTCCTATCTATCCAACAGTAACCACTCTGTCTCCTATCTATGCCAACAGGTACACCACTCCTCCTATCTATCCAACGTACACCCTCTGCTCCTTATCTATCCAACAGGTACACATTCTGTTCCTATCTAGTCCAAACGTTACACCACTCTGTCTCTAATTCTATCCAACAGTACACCATTTCTGTCTCTATCTATACAGCACACATGCCCTATTACAACAGTACCACTCTGGTTCTTCCTATCTATTCCAACAGTACACCACTCTGTCTCCTATCTATCCAACAGTACACCACTTGCTGTCTCCACAGTCAACCTTTCTCCTATTCTATCCAACAGTACACTCCCTATTATCACAGTACCGTCTGTCTCCTATCTATCCAACAGTACACCACTCTGTCTCCTATCTATCCAACAGTACACCACTCTGTCTTCCCTAATCTATCACAACAGTGACCACCACTGCTGTCTATCCTATCATCCAACAGTACACCCACTCTGTCTCCTATCTATGCCAACCAGTACACCACTCTGTCTCCTATCTATTATCCCAAACACTGTCCCACTATAACTTCTGCCTCGTATCTATCCAACAGTACACCACTCGGTCTCTATCTATCAACAGTTACAACCACTCTTGTCTCCTATCTATCCAACAGTACACCATTCTGTCTCCTATCTATTCCAACAACACCGATTCTGGTCTCCTATTCTAATCCAACAGTACACCACTCTGTCCTATCTATTCCAACAGTACACCACTCTGTCTCCTCATCTAGTCCAAACAGTACACCATTCTGTCTCCTATCTACTAACCATGTACACACCTCTGTTATCACACTACTCTCATGTCTTCTATCTATTCCAATAACAACACCATCTCTGTCTGCCACTATCTATTCAAACGACAGGACACCATCTGTCTCTCTGTCTATCCAACAGTACACCACTTCTTCTCCTAGATCGTATCCAAACAGTACACCCTACTCTGTCTCCTTATCTATCCCAACACATACATCCAACAGTACGCCACTCTGTCTCTCTATCTATGCCAACACTTACCAGTCACTTTGTTTTCTATCATAACGCATTCACCTTTCTGTTTCTCCTAATCCTATCCAATCAGGTACACCATCGTCTGTCTCCTATCTATCCAACAGATACACACCACTCTTCCATCATCCCAACAAGAACTCTCCTATTCTAATCCAAACAGTATACACCACTCATGTCTCCTAATCTATCAACAGTACACCAACTGCTGTCTCATTATCTATCCAACACCCAGACACCATCTGTCTTTGGCCATTATCTAATCCAGACAGTACAACGCACTCGTTCCAAACGTCATCCCAGTCCCTTCCCACTTATCCAACAGTGTGCACACCATTCTGTCTTCCTATCTATCCAACAGTAACACGATCCTATCTAGTACGTCACTATCGTTCATCCAACTATCCTACCCCACCCCCCCCACTGTCACCCCCACAAGATACTACTCTTTCTCCGTCCTATCTGATCCATACTCATTTTCTCTTGATTACTACCCTATCTATCCAACAGTACAACTCATGACCTACTCCATATTCGCTCACCTCATAAACAGTCACTCGTTCACTATCTATCCAACATTACACACACTCGTCTCTATCTATCACAGTACACCATTCTGTCTACTCCACGTCCACTTTCCTATCTATCCAACAGTACACCACTCTGTCTGTTCTCTATCGATATCGGCCGGCACACATCCTAGTTTTTCCACGTTAAACCACATTACATGTCATCCTATCTAATTCCAACAGTTTACACCACTCTGTCTCCTATCTATTCCAACAGATACACCACTCTGTCTCCTATCTATCCAACAGTGCACCACTCTGTCTCCTGTCTATCCAAACGAGTACACCACTGTATGTCTCCTATCTATCCAAAGCATACACCCACTCTGTTCTCCTATGCCTATCCACGCAAGTACACGCATTCTGTCTTCCTTAAATCTATCCAAACAGTACACCCCTCTGTCTCCTATCTTATTCCAAACAGTTACACCACTTCTGTTCTCCTATCTCCATCCAACACAGTACACCATTCTGCCCATTTACGTACCCTTCCTATCTATTCCAACAGTACACCACTTCGTGTCTTACCTATCTATCCAACAGTACCACTCGGTCTACTATCCGTCACACTGTCTCCTTGTCTATCCAAACCAGTACCCACCTCTGTCTTCCTTATCTATCCAAACAGTACACCACCTCTGTTCCTATCTACTCCAACAGTAACACCGACTGTCTCCTATCTATCCAACATGTACAACCACTCTGCTAACAGTACACAGTGATCTGTTTGATCACGCAGGGCCAACAGGACCCAGCCAGTAAGTCCAGCCAGCCATAATCACAGCAGGCCAGACAGACCAGCCAGTAATCCAGCCAGCCAGAAACACAGCAGGCCAGACAGGGGAACCAGCCAGCAAGTCCAGCCAGCCAGAATCACAGCAGGCCAGACAGACCACGCCAGTAAGTCCAAGCCTTGCCAGAATCACAGCCAGGCCAGACAGGACCAGCCAGTAAGTCCAGCCGCCAGATCACAGCATGCCAGACAGGGACCAGCCAGTAATCCAGGCCAGAATCACCAGCAGGCCAGACAGACCATCACAGTAAGTCAGCCCAGCCAGAATCACACAGGCCAGAGCCAGACTAGCCAGTAAGTCCAGCCAGCCAGGCCAGAATTGTTTTGTTTTAAAGCAGGCCAGGACAGGACCAGCCATTAAGTCCAGCAGCCATCCAGAATCACAGCAGGCCAGACAGACCAGCAGTAAGGTCCAGCCAGCCAGAATCACAAGCAGGGCCAGACAGACCAGCCAGTAGCGTACCAGCCATCCAGAATCCACAGCAGGCCAGACAGACCAGCCAGTTAAGACCAGACAACCAGAATCACAGCAGGCCAGATACAGACCAGCGCAGTAATGTCCAGCCACAGACAGACCAGCCAGTAACCCAGCCAGCCAGAATCACAGCAGGCCAGTAACAGACCAGCCCAGTTAAGGACCAGACAACCAGAATCACAGCAGGGCCAGACAGACCAGCCAGTTAGCTCCAGAAGGACAGACAGCCAGTAAGGCCCAGGCCAGCCAGAATTCACAGCAGGGCCAAGACAGACCAGCCAGTATGTCCAGACAGACCAGACAGCCATTAGGTGCCAGCCCCAAGAAAGTCAGACCTTGCCATTAAGTTCCAGCAGCCAGACAGCCAGTCAGCCAGCCAGCAGTAGGTCCAGCCAGACCAGCCAGTAAGTCTAGCCAGCCAGACCAGCCATTAGTCCAGCCAGCCAGAAAGTCAAACCTGCCATTAAGTCCAGCCAGTGCCAGGACCAGCCAGGTCAAGCCAGCCACGCCGGACTAGCCAGTAAGTCCAGGCCAGCCAAACCAGTTCAAGCAAGTCTAGCCAGCCAGCTCAGAAGTTCCAGCCAGGCCAGCCCAACCGGTAAGTCAACCAGTCCAGCCCAACCGGTAAGTCCAACCAGTTCAGCGCAGTAAGACCAGTCAGCCAGACCAGCCAGCAAGTCTAGCCGGCCAGTAAAGTCCCCAGCCAGTAAGTCCAGCGCAGCCAGACCATTCAGCCAGCATGACAGACTAAGACCTTTAAAAAGCCTCTTAGGACCCCTTACGTGTAAATACTGACCTCACTCCTAGCGCTCTACAACCCTTACTATAATACTTGACCTCTAACCTAGCACTCTAACAACGCCTATTACTGTAATACTGAGTTCCTCTAACCTAGCCTCTACAACCCATTTAACTTCCATGCAATCCGTAAAGCTGACCTCTTAAACCTAGCCTCTACAAACCCCTTATGTTAATACTGACCTCTTAAACCAGGCCTCTAACAACCCTTACTATAATACTGACCTCTAAACCTAGCCTCTACAACCCCTTTACTGTAATAGCTGACCTCTAACCTAGCCTCTACAACCCAATACTGTATACTGACATCTATAACCTAGCCTCTTACACAAACCCCTTACTATATAGTACTGAACCTTTAACACTAGCCTCTACAAACCCATTACCGTAATAGATGACCTTCTAAACCTAGCCTCTACAAACCCCTTACTATATACTGACCTCTAACCTTAGCCTACAACCCCTTACTGTAATACTGACTCATAACCTGAGCCTCTACAACCCCTTACTGTTAATACTGACCTCTAACCTAGCTCAACAACCCCATTACTGTATTACTATGGACCTCTAACCTAGCCTTCTACAACCATGTACTGTAATACTTACCTCTAACTACCTCTACAACCCATTACTGTATACTGACCTCTAAACCTAGGCCTCTACAACCCCTTACTGTCAATACGATTACTGCTTCCTTTACATCTCTTAACCTAGCCTCTACAACCAAGTAATATGATCTAGGTGTCAATACTGTTACGACCTCTAACCTAGGCACACCCAAGCTGTCTCACTCATACACCACCTCTAACACTGTACTTAACTGACCTCTAACCTAGCCTCCTTACAACCCCATTACTGTATATACTGACCTCTAACCTAGCCTCTTACAACCCCTTACTGTAATAACTGACCTCTAAACCTAGCCTTCTACAACCCATTACTGTATTACTGACCTCTAACAACTAGCCTCTTACAACCCCACGTAATTACTGACCCTTAACCTAGCCTCTACAACCCACTTTACTGTAATACTGACCTCTAAACCTAGCCCTCTACAACCATTACTGTAATACTGACCTCTAAACCTAGCCTCTACAACCCTTACTATATT
>NW_019948519.1:0-2954 GCF_002910315.2 Salvelinus sp. IW2-2015
TGTGTTACCTAGGCCATCCGCTGGTGTAACAATGCCTGGTGTTACGCTAGCCATCCCTGGGGGCTTTCTAACAGCCTGGGGTTTACCCTAGCCATTCTGGTTAACAAGCTGTTTTAGCCATTCGTTAGCTCTGTGTTACTGCCATCCTGGTTAACAGCCTGCGTCGTACCAGCCATCCTGCAGTTAAACAGTCTGGTTTACTTCCCTCAAAGGGCTGGTGGGCTAACCTGGGTTCCTAACAGCCTGGGTTCTCTGGTCTTGTTAGCCTAGCCATCCCGTGGTTACACGTCTGGTTCACTAGCCCATCCTGGCGTTACGCCTGTGTTACTAGCCATTCTTGGTTAACAGTTCTTCTGGTGTTACCTTGCGCATCCTGGGGTTAACAGCTCTGGTGTTACCTAGCCAACTCCCTGCACGCACTGGTTAACAGCCTGGTGTTACTAGCCATCCTGGTTACAGTCTGGTGTTATGTTCCTAGCCATCCTGTTAACAGCCTGGTCGTTACCCTAGCATCCTGGTTAACAGTCTGGTTGTTACCTAGCCATCTTCCCTGGTTAACAGTCTGGTGCACCAGCCTGTTACACCCTAGCCATCCTGGTTAACAGCCTGGTGTTACTAGGCCATCTGGTTAACAGCCTGGTGTTACCTAGCCAGCCTGGTTAAAGCCTCGGTGTTACCTAGCCATCCGTTCGTCGGAGTTCTTAAGCGTTACAGCCTTGCCTGGCCACCTGTTTCAGCTGGTGTACTAGCCATCCTGGTTACGTTTCCTGGGTTACCTAGCCTTCAGTCTGGTTAACAGCCTGGTTTATGGATCTGTTACAGCGGTGTTACCTAGCTCAGCCTTGGGTAGCTGGTGTAACGCCTGGTGATCTTTACCTCCCAGTCCTGAGGTTTAACAGCCTTGTGGGGTGTTTACTAGCCATCCTCGGTTAACAGCGTGGTGTTACCTAAGCCATCCTGGTTACAGCCCTGGTTGTTACCTTAGCCATCTGCGTTAACAGTGGTGGCCTGGGTTACGTGGGTTGCCCTCGGACCTCCCCGGTCGGGCTGGTTACCTAGCTCCTGGTTAACAGCCTGGTGTACCTAGCCATCCTGCGTTAACATCTGGTGTTTACCTCACTCAGCCTCGTGGCGTTAACGAGCCTGGTGGTGTTTACCTAGCCATCCTGGTTAACAGTCTGGTCTGTTTGGTTACCTGGGCCATCTCTGGTTAACAGTCTGGTTGTGCTGTGTTACCTGGCACATCCTGGTGTCCTTCTCCACCATGCAGTTGCCGAGCCAGCTGCAGGTTAAAGTCCATGGCTGCAGGATGTGCTTGTATAGAGGAAACCACTGTTGACGGGCTGTCTTCCCACTCCTCACCTGTAGGGACAGACCGGACCAGTGAGGGACAGACCCGGACCAGTGAGGACAGACCGGACCAGTGAGGACAGACCGGACCAGTGGAAGACGGAGGGACAGACCGGAACAGTGAGGGACGAGCTCAATGGGACAGAGGACACAGAACAGTTGAGACAGAGCTCAGTGGACAGAGACAGGCTCGGGACAGCAGTCGGGACAGACTCGTACAGACGAACGTGAGCGGGACAGAGCTAGTGGGGACAGACCGTACAGTGTGCAGGGACAGGAGCTCATGGGGCGGGGACATGAGACAACAGTGAAGGGACAGAGCCAGTGACGACAGAGCAGAAACAGTTGGGCAAGGCTTAGTGGACAGAGACAAATCAGTAGACAGGGGACAGAGCCTCAGTAAGAAAGACGTAGGGACAGAGCTCAGTATGGACAGAGACAGAAACAGTGAGGGACAGAGCTCAGTGGACAGAGACAGAAACAGTGAGGGATAGAGCTCAGTGGGGACAGAGACAGAAACAGTGAGGGACATAGCTCAGTGGACAGAGACAGAAACAGTGAGGGACAGAGCTCAGTAGACAGACGGAAACAGTGAGGGACAGAGCTCAGTGGGGACAGAGACAGGAACAGTGAGGGACAGAGCTCACCGTTTCATAGTCTACTGCCTCGTGCACATTGCTGCGCACAATGACTATGAGTGAATGTTTGTTTCATAATGACATTAAAACGGGAAAACACTGGTAGAGGGAAAACATCATTAATGGGAAAACTGAACATCTGAGTGGTTTCATGAGACACAGATGAAAATATCAGTTTGAAATGCAGTAACTAGTGTGGATTGCTAATACAGAAGATCTAGAAGGCTAGAGATGCAACAACTAGCATGGGTTGCTAATACAGACGATATAGATGCAACAACTAGCATGGGTTCTAATACAGAAGGTCTGGAGATGCAACAACTAGCATGGGGTGCTAATACAGAGAGTCTATATAGATGCAACAACTAGTGTGGGTTGCTAATACAGAAGGTCTAGAGATGCAACAACTAGCATGGGTTGCTAATACAGAAGATCTGGAGATGCAACAACTAGCATGGGTTGCTAATACAGAAGATTTATAGATGCAACAACTAGCATGGGTGCTAATACAGAAGATCTGGAGATGCAACACTAGCATGGGTTGCTAATACAGAAGATTTATAGATGCAACAACTAGCATGGGTTGCTAATACAGAAGATCTGGAGATGCAACAGCTAGCGTGGGTTGCTAATACAGTGTGTATATGATTGTGCCTTTGGCTACTGGACAATGAAATAAAGTTGAAAACCAATAGAACATGAGAGAAAAAGACTAGTGGTTTCAATGGTACATGGAAGTCTTTTATAAAACAAAAGACTAGTGGTTTCAATGGTATATATCTTTATAAAACAATAGACTACTGGTTTCTATGGTATATGTCTTAATAAAACAATAGACTACTGGTTTCTATGGTATATGTCTTAATAAAACACTAGACTACTGGTTCTATGGTACATGTCTTTATAAAACAATAGACTACTGGTTTCTATGGTAATGTCTTTATAAAACAATAGACTACTGGTTTC
>NW_019948519.1:6629-15211 GCF_002910315.2 Salvelinus sp. IW2-2015
AGGAATGCATCTGAGATGCAACAACTAGCATGGGTTTGCTAATACAGAAATTCTATAGATGAACATAGCATGGGTTGCTAATACAGAAGATCTGGATAGATGCACAACTAGCATGGTTTGCTATACAGAAGATTAGATGCAACAACTAGCATGGGTTGCTAATACAGAAGATCTGGAGATCAACAACTAGCATGGGGTGCTAATACAGAAGATCTGGAGATGCAAAACTAGCATGGGTTGCTAATACAGAAGGTCTAGAGATGCAACAACTAGAATGGGTTGCTAATACAGAAGATCTGGAGATGCAACAACTAGCATGGGTTGCTAATACAGAAGATCTAAGATGCAACAACTAGCATGGGTTGCTAATACAGAAGATTGGAGATGGAACAACTGGCGTGGGTTGCTAATACAGAAGGTCTGGAGATGCCAACTAGCATGGGTTGCTAATACAGAAGATTTGGAGATGCAACAACTAGCATGAGTTGCTAATACAGAAGATCTAAAGATGCCAACTAGCATGGGTGCTAATACAGAATCTATAGATGCAACAACTAGCATGGGTGCTAATAACAGAAGATCTGGATGATCAACAACTAGCATGGGTTGCTAATACAGAAGTCTAGAGATGCAACAACTAGCATGGGTTGCTAATACGAAGATTAGAGATGCAACAACTAGCATGGGTGCTAATACAGAAGATCTGGAGATGCAACAACTAGCATGGGTGCTAATACAGAAGATTTATAGATGAAACAACTAGCATGGGTTGCTAATACAGAAGATCTATAGATGCAACAACTAGCATGGGTTGCTAATACAGAAGATCTGGAGATGCAACAACTAGCATGGGTGCTAATACAGAAGGTCTGGAGATGCAACACTAGCATGGGTTGCTAATACAGAAGGTCTAGAGATGCAACAACTAGCATGGGTTGCTAATACAGAAGATCTAGAGATGCAACAACTAGCATGGGTGCTAATACAGAAGATCTGGAGATGCAACACACTAGCATGGGTGCTAATACAGAGAATTTATGATGAACAACTAGCATGGGTTGCTAATACGAAGATCTATAGATGCAACAACTAGCATGGGTTGTCATACAGAAGATCTGGAGATGCAAAACTAGCATGGGGTGCTAATACAGAAGGTCTGGAGATGCAACAACTAGCATGGGTTGCTAATAGAAGATTTATAGATGAAACAACTAGCATGGGTTGCTAATACAGAAGATCTATAGATGCAACAACTAGCATGGGTTGCTAATACAGAAGATTTATAGATGCAACAACTAGCATGGGTGCTAATACAGAAGATCTGGAGATGCAACAACTAGCATGGGTTGCTAATACAGAAGATTTATAGATGCAACAACTAGCATGGGTTGCTAATACAGAAATTTATAGATCACAACTAGTGTGGATTGCATACAGAAGGTCTAGAGATGCAACAACTAGCATGGGTTGCTAATACAGACGATATATAGATGCAACAACTAGCATGGGTTGCTAATACAGAAGGTCTGGAGATGCAACAACTAGCATGGGGTGCTAATACAGAAGGTCTATATAGATGCAACAACTAGTGTGGGTTGCTAATACAGAAGTCTAGAGATGCAACAACTAGCATGGGTTGCTAATACAGAAGATCTGGAGATGCAACAACTAGCATGGGTTGCTAATACAGAAGATTTATAGATGCAACAACTAGCATGGGTGCTAATACAGAAGATCTGGAGATGCAACAACTAGCATGGGTTGCTAATACAGAAGATTTATGATGCAACAACTAGCATGGGTTGCTAATACAGAAGATCTGGAGATGCAACAGCTAGCGTGGGTTGCTAATACAGTGTGTATATGATTGTGCCTTTGGCTACTGGACAATGAAATAAAGTTGAAAACCAATAGAACATGGTATATGGAAGTCTGTATAAAACAATTATTGCCTGCATGTTTGGTAGGATTTAACCGAGCACACCTTGGAGCAAGCTAAGACACGCCTCATAATATGTAGTAAAACATTCAGGTTTCAAACAATGAAGTATACGTTCTTAAAATGCATACTGKKTCCAGCTCGTTGCAAAGAGGAGTGTGACGTGCTGAAGCCTGCCTAGTGGGAAGCCTGCCTAGTGGGAAGACTGCCTAGTGGGAAGCCTGCCTAGTGGGAAGCCTGCCTAGTGGGAAGCCTGCCTAGTGGGAAGCCTGCCTAGTGGGAAGACTGCCTAGTGGGAAGCCTGCCTAGTGGGAAGCGCGCTTCAAGTGACCAGTTAAGAAATATAAAAGGTTGCTCTGTTTAAATATTGGACATCAAAACCGTTTTTAAACAAGTAATTGCATTTAGAGTTGTTGCTCAGAGATTTGGCTTATGAAAGGCAGCTTCACTCCAGCAGACGGGCAGTCTGCCGCTGTATGATCAGCTGTAGCAGCGACGCTGTGTGATCAGCTGTAGCAGCTGTATGATCAGCTGTAGCAGCACCGGTGTGTGATCAGCTGTAGCAGCTGTATGATCAGCTGTAGCAGCTGTGTGATCAGCTGTAGCAGCACCGCTGTGTGATCAGCTGTAGCAGCACCGCTTGTGATCAGCTGTAGCACAGGCCCCGCTGTGTGATCAGCTGTAGCAGCACCGCTGTGTGACCAGCTGTAGCAGCACCGCTGTGATGATCAGCTGTAGCGCACCGCTGTATGATCAGCTGTAGCGGCACCACGTATGATCAGCTGCAGCAGCACCGCTGTGTGACCAGCTGTAGCATCACCGCTGTGACCAGCTGTAGCAGCACCCGCTGTGATCAGCTGAGCAGCACCGCTGTATGATCAGCTGCAGCAGCACCGCTGGTTATGATCAGCTGCAGCAGCACCGCCTGTATGATCAAGCTGCAGCAGCCCCGCTGTATGATCAGCTGCCAGCAGCACCGCTGTGTGATCAGCTGTACAGCATCACCGCTGTATGATCAGTCCAGCAGCACGCCTGTATGACAGCTGGCAGCACCCTGTGTGATCAGCTAGCAGCACCGCTGTATGACCGCTGTAGCATCACCGGCTGTATGACCAGCTGCTAGCATCAACGCTGTGTGATCAGCTGTAGCAGCAACGCTGTGTGATCAGCTGTAGCATCACCCTGTATGACAGCTGTAGCAGCACGTGTATGACCAGCTGTAGCAGCACCGCTGTATGACCAGCTGTAGCAGCCTCTCTCTCTACATCCACTCATATTCCTCCCAACAATCAACAGCTCAAATGATTTATTATTTCACAATGGGATCTTCTATTTCCTTCTCCCGGAACATATATTTATCCGCTTTTCATTTTTTTGTATTGCTATTACGGCTAACGGAAACCCCGTGTGTGTGTGTGTGTGTGTGTACCTGACTTGCTGTAAAGACCTGGACATACGTAGCTCCAGTGAGTACTTCTCGTAGGCACGGTCATAATCTCATCCAGGGAACTGAAACTGGGTGATTGGGGGTCCCTGGTCACACTCACCAGTATACAACACACACACCACAGAGACACACACACAGAGACACACAAGGACACACAGACAACCCATTTCTTTAAAATTATGACACAATAAACAGTAGGGTGGTTGTCCATCATTATTCTAGAACCTGTCTGCTCTCCCTGTAGACTACCCGTCGCTCTCACTGTAGACTACCCGTCTGCTCTCACCGTAGACTACCCGTCTCTCTCACCTGTAGATACCGTGTCTCCCTACTTGACTACCCGTCTGCTCTCACCTGTAGACTACCGTCTGCTCTCACCTGTAGACTACCCGTCGCTCCCCGTAGACTACCGTCGCTCTCACCTGAACTACCGTCCGCTCTCACCTGTAGAACTACCCGTCTGCTCTCACCTGTAGACTACCGGTCGCTCTCACTGTTAGACTACCCCGTCTGCTCTCACCTGTAATACCGTCCGCTCTCCTGTAGACTACCCGCTGCTCTCACCTGTAGACTACCCGTCTGCTCTCAGCCTGTAGACTACCCGTCTGCTCTCACCTGTAGACTACCGTCTGCTCTCCCTGTAGACTACCGGTCCTTCTCACCTGTAGACTACCCGTCCGCTCTCCCTGTAGACTTACCCGTCTGCTCTCACCTGTAGACTACCCGTCTGCTCTCACCTGTAACTACCTACCGTCGCTCTCGCCTGTAGACTACCAGTCTTCTCACCTGTAGGATACCCGTCTGCTCTCACCTGTAGACTACCCGTTGCTCTTCACCTGTAACTACCATGTCTGCTCTCCTGTAGACTACCCGCTGCTCTCAGCCTGTAGACTACCCGGTCTGCTCTCACCTGTAGACTACCCGTCTGCTCTCACCTGTAGACTACCCGTCTGCTCTCGCCTGTAGACTACCCGTCTGCTCTCCCGTAACTACCCGTCCTCTCGCCTGAACTACCTCGTCCCTGTATACTCCTTGCTGATACCGTCGCTCTCGCCTGTAACTACCCGTCTGCCCTCCACCTGTGACTACCCGTCTCTCTCACCTGTAGACTACCCGTCTGCTCTCACCTGTAGACTACCAAAGTCTATGATCATCAGGTCAGACTTGGCGTGTAAAGCCAGACTTAGGCACCAGAGTATGAAGCTTTAGGTCAATCTTCAGTCCAGAACCTTCCGGTCTTAATGATGTGTGAGAGCCTGCACAGAGGACACAACAATCATCAATAATGTAGATAATGTAGATAATGTAGAACCAGCCAAAGATAAACATCTACCCGGCACTGTGTGTTTGACTATGCCTATGACGGCTGTAATAAACCCGCTCCTCCGCTCCCTCCACTGGCTTCCAGTTGAAGCTCGCATCCGCTACAAGACCATGGTGCTTGCCTACGGAGCTGTGAGGGAACGCACCTCAGTACCTTCAGGCTTGATCAGGCCCTAACCAAACTAGGCACTGCGTTCATCCACCTCTGGCCTGCTCGCCTCCCTACACTGAGGAAGTACATTCCCGCGGCAGCCAGTCAAACTGTTCGCTGCCTCTGGCCCCCCATGGTGGAAAACTCCCTGCACGACGCCAGGACGCCGAGTCAATCACCACCTTCCGGGGACACCTGAAAACCACCACTCTTTAAGGAATACTAGGATAGGATAGAAAGTAATCTTCTGACCCCCCCCCCTTAAAAGATTAGATGCACATATTGTAAAGTGGCTTTTCCACTGGATTCTAAAGGCTGAATGACCCAATTGTAAAGTCGCTCTGGATAAGAGCGTTGCTAAATGACTTAAAGAAATGTAAAATGTAAATAACATCTTATGTAGCAGTTATAGAAGCTTATGAAGACACATACTAATGTGTTTCCTGTTTCCTGTACCCACCAGTGCTTTGATAAAGTGTTTCCTGTTTCCTGTACCCACCAGGTGTCAACAGGTTTCCGTTTCTCTGACCACATGGCTGTCAAAGTGTTTCCTGTACACCAGTGCTGTCAAAGTGTTTCCTGTTTCCTGTACCCACCAGTGCTGTTATAAAGTATTCCTGTTCCTGTACCCTCCAGTGGCTGTTACAAAGTGTTTCCTGTTCCTGTAACCTTCAGGGCTGTTATAAAAGTGTTCCTGTTTCCTGTACCCACCAGTGGCTGTTATAAAGTGGTTCCTGTTCCTGTACCCACCAGTGGCTGTTAGTAAAGTTTCCTGTTTCTCTGTACCACCAGTGCTGTTCATAAGTGTTTCCTGTTTCCTTACCCACCAGTGCTGTCAAAAGTGTTCCCTGTTTCCTGTACCCACCATGGCTGTTATAAATGTTTCCTGTTCCTGTACCCACCAGTGGCTGTCATAAAGTGTTCCTCTTTCCTGTACCCACAGTGGCTGTTTGTCTTGATCTCCTCCAGCGTTGGAGAGAGTAGCTGACTCAGCACCTCAGGTCACTCCTTCCCTGTCTAAAGAACTCTCCCATGCTTCACTCAGCTGACAGACAGCACAACCACACAACAACACCACACGTGTATTCCTTGTCTGAAAGAACTCTGCCATGCTGTTCACTGTCAGCTGACAGACACACACAAGACTTGACTTAGTGACTAGTGACTTTAGACTTTAGTGACTAGTGACTTTAGTGACCCACAAAAGTCAAGTCCTGTCTTTAACCAAGAGTGATCTGCACTACTTGTTAAAGACAGACTTCATAGGCAGGTTGTCACCATTGATGACATCATTAATGAGGCTTAATCATATATAAATAAGAGGACAGAGAGACAGAGAGACCAGACCAGACAGAACAGAAGAGACAGAGGAGACACAGAGAGAGGACAGACACAGAAGAGACACAGAAACACAGCGAGACACAGAGAGACACAGAGACAGACACAGAGAAGACACAGAGAGACACAGAGAGACACAGAGAACACAGAGAGATTCCAACGATAGTCAGCTTTAATTTTGAGTCTTTCCGGGATAGAGAAGGTCCTAGATGGGAGAGATATAGACAGCAGACAGGAGTGTGACAGGACAAGACGTGAGTGAGGTGTAAAACCCATTACAACCGAGTCATAGATGGAGAGATGACAGCAAGCAGACAGGACTGTGACAGGGAAATAAGTGAGTGAGGGTGTGTAAAACCCATACACACCGAGTCATAGATGACCTCTACAGGCTGGGAGTTGGACTGGAGCAGCTGCTCTGCAACACTGTTCTCTGGGTTGACTTCAAACAGGATGGAGAGCAGAGAGGAGGTGGGACCCCTACTGACGCTATGAGAGAGGGGACAGCTCCCTGCTGTTCCAACCCTGTTACGTACCAGTGCTCTAATGCTGCCTCCACCCTGGGAGAGGAGAGGAGAGAGACGGAAGGGAGAGAGAGGGGAGAAGGTGAAGAGGGGAGGAGAGAGGGGAGGGAGAGAGGGGAGGAGAGAAGAGAGGGGAGGGAGAGAAGAGAGAGGGGAGAGAGGAGAGAGAGTGGAGATAGAGAGGAGAGAGAGAGCAATGAGGAAGAGGGGTAGAGAGAGAAGGAGAGGAGAGAGAGAGGAGAGAGAGAGAGAGGGGAGAGGATAGAGGAGAGGGGATGGAGAGGAGAGAGAGATCAATAGTTAATCAACAGTTGTATAAAATGTTCCTTAATGTTTTCTCTCGTGTGTTCTTGCTTTGACAACACAAATGCATTTTTTGTGACAACACAAAAACCTTTTGTGAGTATGTGAACTCACGACTGTCTTGGTGTGTTTGGACCATGTTAGTTTGTTGATGGGACTGTGGTGGTTTGCTTGAAACATGTAGGTATTACCGACTGGGTCAGGGAGAGGTTGAAAATGTCAGTGAAGACACTTGCCATCTGGTCAACACATGCTCTGAGTACACGTCATGGTAATCCGTCTGGCCCTGCGGCCTTGTGAATGTTAACCTGTTCAAAGGTCTTGCGCACATTGGCTACGGAGAGCATGATCACACAGATGTTTCGAACAGCTGGTGCTCTCATGCATGGTTCAGTGTTGCTTGTCTCGAAGTGAGCAAAGAATRTATTTAGCTCGTCTTGTAGGCTCGCGTCACTGGGCAGCTYGCGGCTGGGTTTCCCTTTGTATTCTGTGACAGTTAGCAAGCCCTGMCACATCCGACGAGCATCAGAGCCGGTGTATTAGGATTCAATCTTAGTCCTGTATTGATGCTTTGCCTGTTTGATGGTTCATTGGACRGCGTAGCGGGATTTATWATAAGCRTCYGGATTAGTGACCCGCTCCTTGWAAGTCRTCAGCTTTAGCCTTTAGTTCAGTACGGATGTTGCCTGTAATCCATGGCTTCTGGTTGGGATATGTACGAACGGTTACTGGCRACRACATCGCCGATGCACTTAATAATTGGGGCCGGTGGTAAACTCCTCAATGCCWTGGGATGAATCCTSGGAACRTATTCCACTCTGTGCWAGCGAACCAGTCCTGTAGTAACGGACCACTTCCGTATGRAGCGCCTCACTGTTRCTTCCTGTTTGACWTTTTTGCTTGTAAGTGTAACGGATKTGAAATGGCTAGCTAGTTAGCGGTGGTGCGCGCTAATAGCCTTTCAAATCGGTGACGTCACTCGCTCCGAGACCTTGAAGTAGTGGTTCCCCTTGCTCTGCAAGGGCCGCGGCTTTTGTGGAGCRATGGGTAACGATGCTTCGTGGGTGACCGTTGTTGATGTGTGCAGAGGGTCCCTGGTTCGCGCCCGGGTCGGGGCGAGGGGACGGACGTAAAGTTAAACTGTTACATAAGCAGGAATCAGGAGGAACCAGGTTGTGATTAGGGAAAGGAAGAGGAAGAGACCCACTTGATGGCCTGAGCCCCGGGTCTCTGGGAGACGGTGGTGCTGAGGTCGATCATCTGAATCTTCAGGATCTCTGGTACGTTGGGCTCCTCCCTCACCGTGATGGACGTACGGAACAGCTTGAAGGTCACCACCACCGCCACGTACTGGAGGGCACAGAGAGGCATACAGGGGAATAAACACACAGACACAGGTGTAAACGGGTTTTGTTTCTCAGGGAGCTGTCAGTACCAACACAGAAACAGGTGTAAACGGGTTTGTTTCTCAGGGAGCTGTCAGTACCAACACAGAACAACAGGTGTAAACGGGTTTGTTTTCAGGGAGCTGGTCAGTACCCAACACAGAAACAGGTG
>NW_019948520.1:0-2494 GCF_002910315.2 Salvelinus sp. IW2-2015
AACTCAAGCAGTCATAATGAGGTCTTAGGGTTTCGAAAGGCTTTTTTCAACTTTTAAGGGCATAAAACATCAAATGTTTGTAGTTGCAGTCCTCTGTGCACAATCTATGGTTGTGTGAGAAGTTTGGTTTGGTGCATATCAGTTTGGTTTGGTGCATATCAGTTTGGTTTGGTGCATATCAGTTTGGTTTGGTGCATATCAGTTTGGTTTGGTGCATATCAGTTTGCAAAAACATACATGTGCATACGAGTAAATACGTAAGCTTTGATCCAATAAATGTTTTGCCTTGTGGCAGAAAATAAGGAATTTCACAGTAATAACTGAACTAATCACTTAATTGTTGTTGTGACAGATGCTAAACTTAGACTTGGAAACATTAAAAAAGTGAAACCAGAAATACTTGAACAGTTTTTCTTCTCAAAAGTACCAGAAAATCCTGGCCCTTGGCCAATTCTCTGAAGGTTTACATCACAACCTCCTTTGAACACAATGATGAATGATGAGTGATACCAGAGTGATACCAGAGAAAATTTTAACCGCTCCCTAGTACTTCCAGAGAAGCTAAACAGGATAAGGATAACACAGTGCCACCGACGTGGCCTGCTACCAAGGACTGTGGGCTCTCCTTCTCCGTGGCCGACTTGAGTAAGACTTTTAAGCGTGTTAACCCTTGCAAGGCTGCCGGCCCAGACCGCATCCTTCCTCAGAGCATGTGCAGACCAGCTGGCTGGAGTGTTTACGGACATATTCAAATTCTCCCTATCCCAGTCTGCTGTCCCCACTTCCTTCAAGATGTCCACCATTGTTCCAGTACCCAAGAAAGCAAAGGTAACTGAACTAAATGAATATCATCATGAAGTGCTTTGAGAGACTAGTCAAGGATAATTTCACCTCTACCTTACCTGACACCCTAAACCCACTTAAATTTGCTTACCGCCCAAATATATCCACAGATGATGCAATCGCCATCGCACTGCCCTATCCCATCTGGAGAAGAGGAATACCTACGTAAGAATGCTGTTCATTGACTATAGCTCAGCATTCAACACCATGTACCCTCCAAGCTCTTCATTAAGCTTGGGGCCCCCAGGTTTGAAGGTAGGAAACAACACCTCCACTTCGCTGATCCTCAACACAGGGGCCCCACAAGGGTGTGTGCTCAGCCCCCTTCTATAGTCCATGTTCACACATGACTGCATGGCCACGCACGCCTCCAACTCAATCATCAAGTTTGCAGACGACACAACAGTAGTAGGACTGATTACCAACAATGACGAGACAGCCTAAAGGGAGGAGGTGAGGGCCCTGGGAGTGTGGTGCCTGGAAAATAACCTCTCACTTAACGTCAACAAAACAAAGCTGATTGTGGACTTTAGGAAACAGCAGCGGGAGCATCCCCCCTATCCACATTGACGGGACCGCAGTGGAGAAGGTGGAAAGCTTCAAGTTCCTCGGTGTACACGTTACTGACAAACTGAAATGGTCCACCCACACAGACATTGTAGTGAAGAAGGCGCAACAGCACCTCTTCAACCTCAGGAGGCTGAAGAAATTTAGCTTGATACCTAAAACCCTCACAAACCTTTACAGATGCATCCTGTCGGGCTGTATCACCACCTGGTACGGAAACTGCACCGCACGCAATCTCAGGGCTCTTCAGAGGGTGGTGCGGTCTGCCCAACGCATCACTAGGGGCAAACTATCTGCCCTACAGCACCAGATGTCACAGGAAGGCCAAAAATGATAATCAAAGACAACAAATCAAATCAAATCAAATTTTATTAGTCACATACACATGGTTAGCAGATGTTAATGCGAGTGTAGCGAAATGCTTGTGCTTCTAGTTCCCTGCCCTCCAGGACACCTACACCACCCGATGTCACAGGAAGGCCATAAAGATCATCAAGGACAACAACCACCCAAGCCACTGCCTGTTCACCCCGCTATCATCCAGAAGGCGAGGTCAGTACAGGTGCATCAAAGCAGGGACCGAGAGACTGAAAAACAGCTCTATCTCAAGGCCATAAGACTGTTAAACCAGCCACCACTAACATTTAGCGGCCGCTGCCAACATACTGACTCAACTCCAGCCACTTTAAAAATGGGAATTGATGGAAATATGTAAAAATGTACCACTAGCCACTTTAAACAATGCCACTTAATATAATGTTTACATACCCTACATTACCCATCTCATATGTATATACTGTACTCTATATCATCTACTGCATCTTGCCATCTTTATGTAATACATGTACCACTAGCCACTTTAAACTATGCCACTTTATGTTTACATACCTTACAGTACTCATCTCATATGTATATACCGTACTCTATACCATCTACTGCATCTGCCATGCCGTTCTGTACCACCACTCATTCATATATCTTTATGTACATATTCTTTATCCCTTTACACTTGTGTGTGTGTGTAAGGTAGTAGTTGTGGAATTGTTAGGTTAGATTACTTGTTGGTTATTACTGCATTGAGTCG
>NW_019948520.1:6760-15196 GCF_002910315.2 Salvelinus sp. IW2-2015
TAATCTTGTAGTTTCATACATACAGTCGGATAGGAACTAGCTGAAGTATGTGACGATTAACTCAACTCATCATCGTTCCTGACCAGGACTGCATTGACTTTCACCGAGAAAAACGGATACAAACAGCGTGTTTGCACTTCCACAACGAACTACAATGGAATCGTGATCCCAGCGGACGCACCCTGTGCGACGCTCAGAAAGACAGGGGCAAACCGAGGCGATGGTCATCGTGGGTCAGGGCTTCGGAGAGCGGCAACAAATCGGGCAGCTGTCCACATCCACCTAGCGAACTACTCCCACCATATATAGTCAGATCTCTTGACAATAGAGAGTTGACTGAAATCGAGCAGACAAAATGCGTAGCATTCCAGGAGAGACATCATAGGGATTGCAACGGCTCTGCTTCCACGGAAACATGGCTAATCAAGGAGTATGGGAGGACGCTATATGCGGGAGTCGGCTGTAAGCCCAGCTGGCTTTCTTCGAGCATTCGCGTGTGGCCGATCACAGGAGAAACAAGAGCATTCTTCGGTAAGAAGAGGGGCGGGGGGGATGCATCTGGAAGATGTGGCTGCAATGATAGACTCTAGTTCTCTTCAAAACCCAAAAACAACAACACTAGGCTACTTAATTGAAAAGATTAGCCGAATAGCGAGATTCTGCAGTGGTCGTGTTAAAGAAATGTGAATATGCCGTGTTTTTGTTCTCTCTTAAAATGATCGAACGTTATTGAATTTGCCGATACGTAGGCCTATCATCTTTGACTTTTATTATATTTCTAGAATTCAAGTGATTTCTGTTTTGCGCGGAGAGTCTGTTTAATTACTTATACCTATAGACCGTCTTTGAATCTTAAAATAGTGTCTGATTGTTCTTAATGTGACCGTACCAGGTACTCAGTCTCGGGAACTGGCGTTATTGATGTCATGTTAATCAGCCTTTTGATTTAACATATGGATGGTTTAGTTTGTAGGCCTATGTGCTACTATTTAATTATGTATGGATCAAGCCTTAGCATCATTTCTTGATCTCTTCCCATGATCATTGCTTTGTTTATTATGTTGCTGTCCAGCGTTTCTGAACTAAGTTTTGCAATGTGACTGCGGACTGTAAATCTTTCTCTGGCAATCAGTCCTTTATTTGAAACTTGTGAAAAGTTTAGGTTGAGATATGGAATAATGGTAATATCTAGAGTGGAACCGGTTGTCAAACAGTTTGTTTTTCTCCATATGCTTATGTGGAAAAAACCCCACCTACTCAGCCAGTCAGGAGCCCTAGACTGGTCTGTGAACGGTGGCATTACGCGTTGATTGTTTTTGCTTTAAACAGTACGTGCGGTGATTGAATCGGAGAATTATTTATACGATTTAGGTCAAGTGACTGACAGGTGGCCACAACTAAAACAAATTATTAGAAATTAGGTTAATAATTTCCTAAGATTACCTGGGGTACCGATGTAAGAAATAACACATAAAAAAACAAAAAACTGCATATTTTCCAAGGAACGCGAAGCGAGGCGGCCATCTCTTTTCGGCGCCGGAAGAACCCGGGCCACTGCCTGTTCACCCCGCTATCATCCAGAAGGCGAGCTCAGTACAGGTGCATCAAAGCTGGGACCAAGAGACTGAAAAACAGTTTGAAAAACAGTATCTCAAGGCCATCAGACTGTTAAATACTGTAGCCATCAGTAGCACCTTAGAGGCTGCTGCCTATGTATATAGACTTGAAATCACTGGCCACTTTAATAAGGGAACACTGGTCACTTTAATAATGTTTACATACTGCATTACTCATCTCATATGTATATACTGTATTCTATTATATTCTGCTGTATCTTAGTCTATGCTGCTCCGACATTACTTGTCCAAATATTTATATATTCTTAATTCCATTCCTTTACTTTGGATTTGTGTGTATTGTTGTGAAATTGTTAGATATTACTTGTTAGATATTACTGCACTGTTGGAGCTAGATACACAAGCATTTCGCTACACCCGCAATAACATCTGCTAAACACGTGTATGTGACCAATATAATTGGATTTTAACCAATTCCCTGATCCTCTGTCCTCTCACTCACACCTGCCACCAGAGGGCAAAGCAGACCATCATATTCAACTTGATACGTTTTCAAGATAATATGGTACTACAATAATAATCTATTGACTGAGCTTCAATGTCATATTAGTATGTCAACTATGGCATTGGATTGGCAGTTTCATGTAAAAGTGTAACATTAAGGATTTTTTTGAAAGGACATTCTACTTCAAAATGTAATTATGTTCTCGTCCTTTAGAACTCTTCTGAAAATCGAGGATAGTTTCCTTTTATCTCATGACCTCAATGACATCACCAGCCAATTCTATATGAACCCTAAAAATAATTTAGCTAGCGTAAAGTTACTGTATCATAATTATTACATACATCTACATATGTAGGATCTTAATTTGAGCCAGTTTGCACAGCAGGAAAAGAATCCTGCAGCAACAGGAAATGTAAATTATTATGTTGATTATAATTATCCTGCAGCAACAGGAAATGTAAATTATTATGTGGATTATAATTAATGGACATTTTTGTAGGGGTTGATGATTTTCCCTTCACGAAAAATTTCAGTCTGAAATTTCAAAGTGGAAATTACAAACTTCAGAAGCCTTTTTAAACCTCAAATACACAACAAGTTTTAGAATGTCCTATATTGTAGGAAAGTTATCCTGCAACAGGGTGATCAAATTAAGATCCTACATCTGTATTAATAGGGTTGGCTCATAGAGATAGCTAGAGGACTCAACATTGTATCTGTACCATTATGGCATCTGTGAGAGCATGGACAGCGCCATTGAGGCCATCTCTATTTTGAAGTAGTTCATTTTCTTCTTCTACTACTTCTGAGTTGGTAAACAAACTGAAAAAGTGCATACTGCCTCCTGGAGTGTGTTGTTTGAACAGGTATAAAGCCAAGGTTGGTGATTTACGTCACCTGCAGTTATGGCTGACCCCCCCCCCCCCCCCCCCCTCCCCCTGATGACCTGGATGGAATTATGTGATCCTTCCTTAACCCATAGGAAGTCCCACCCAGTTGACTACTTCGAAATGGTAAAAGTCCTCCAATGGCGCTGCCCATGCTCAAACTGGATTTTGGGCACTAGAGTCCTCTATCTCTATGGTTGGATGCACTTCCAGGATTACAAACTAGCTAGCTAGTTACCTGGGAGGTTTATTGGAAGATCTGATGAGAATCTGAGGAAGATATGTAACTTGTATAACTTGTCGCTCTGAACTTGTCACTCTGAACTTGGCGCCAACAATTTAGCAGCGGCTATGCGCCACTGTTAAAGGAATATAAGGGAAACACTGATCAGTACAGCAACAACACATGCCTTCCTCGGTTCGCGGTTTGTCTGAAGAGGCCTGCTACATATGTGGCATATCATGAGTGTCACACATCATGTAGGACTAGTGAACCATGATTATGAAGATTCCTCTGGGAGAGCATATGGCCTCCACCCAGAAAAAGAAGAACCCACTTCCAAGACTGAGTCATGTGTCACTTCTATTATCTGTTGTTGTGTGAAAAAGGGAGGGAGGACATAGAAAGAGTTAAAAAAAGATGAATGCTCAGAATGTCTGTGATGTGGGTTTACTGCTACCTTCAGGTGTCCCCAGACCAGACAACAGACTGAGAAAGGGGAAGGGGGAGACTGAGAAAGGGGAGGAGAGGAGAGATAGATAGAGAGAGGGTAGGGGAGGAGAGAGAGATAGATAGAGAGAGGGTAGATAGGAGGTGAGAGAGAAAGACAGAGAGGGAGAAAGAAAGATACAGTGAGAGAAAGAGAAATGACAGGAAATGCACTACACCTGACCACACCTGGGACACAATGCAGTAGTGATTAGTAAACCAGGGACATTAGATGACACATCAGCCATGCATTTATGCTTGCATGCTGTGGCCTCGTTCCCTGTGATACGTAAATCATATCAAAGGACTCGTTTCCTGTTTTCTCTTACTGCACAGGGCCATCCGTAAGTTCGTAAACACAGGTGTGCTGTGTGCTGTATGCATATAAAGTGTCATGAAGTGCCATTCTGGGTTCTGGTTAGTTCCAGCCCAGACAGATGGTGAGCTGCAGAAGAGCACTGTCAATTATAGATGAACATGCACTGTGCCATGTGGCAACAGACAACACAGACAGAGATAGAGACAGAGACAGGTGAACAACAGTCAATTATTCAATCAGGGCATTATGATCCCCATGTATTTTTATACATGAGGATCATGTATAAAAAAAATACATTTTAAGGCTGTGTGTGTGTTTAGTGGAAGAGCTGGTTGTAAGGTTTTCTGAGAACACACACCAGACAGGCAGGCAGACACATGCGCGGAGACCATATCAGCGAGCGATGTGTACTCTGTGGCACAGGAGCTTTTCATCATCATGCTCCATTTGCTACAATGACACCGCCATTTACACTCCCTGCATGGCCAGACAAGGACCTCCTCACTCCTCAGCGTCTGGATAAGACCCAAACACAGCAAATCTCAAACAATCTCACAAATGAATAGACAACCCAATCCCCCAAACGAACACACTCGGTCGATAGAAAAAACATCCCATAACCACAGATTCAAAACTATAAGAAAACATAAGACTTTCCCAACTCATTTACAAAACCTCCAACATTATCCAAACGAACAATCCAAACCCAAACCCTGTCAAAAACAACCTTCTAACCCAAACCAAAACACTACCCCAAGTTCCTACAGAAAACCAAACTGCCCAACAGTTCAAAAACACACTAATTTTTTAATTATCTTCAAATAAACAGACACAATGTAACACTGCTACAACAAAGTCATACGTACAACTTACAGATAGGCCTAAATCTCAACAAATAAACCTGGTGATTAGGGATAGGTGCCTTATGGTTGTTGTGTGACTTATCTTTTAGATGGTTACCTGAGAAGTGTATTGTGGGTCTGAAATGACAGAGAAGGAGGAGTGAGAGAGAGGATGGAGAGGAATGAGACTGGGAAGCTAGAATTAGTCTGCGAGGCTCTGTTAGGAACAGTGAGAAGAGAATTCCATTAAGCTGGCTCCACACCTGGCAGTGGCTACTGTGCAATTTACCTGTTAACAACTAATCCCCTTCATGTGTGGGTAATGGGCCGGATGTCCATTTGTCCATCTGAGATGATTCATTATGCAAGGCCCAGACCAGTTGGGATAATCATATATTTTTGGAGACAACACGTAACCTTATGGACATGTGTATGTGTACTGAAATCATTCGTCCATAGACCAGATAGTCAGTGCAATGTGTGGACTTCTTCATAGCCTAACTGTGACAGAGGGCAACTTCACGCCTGTGACACCTGCTGTGCCTAGAGCAGAGGAAACACTACAGCAGGTTAATGTTTGTCTTTGTTTTTCTCTTGCTCTCTGTATGGCCTGAGACTGAGTAAAAGCCTTGTGCTCATGAGTTTTGAGCACGTAACAGTGCTTAGCTGTCCTTCTGTGCAAACACCCATTAATTAGGATTCTAGATTGTGTCATTCCACGCTTTAGTCTATGGGTATCTACCCTGGGCTCTCTCTGGCCTTGGCTCTGTGACAGCTTTGTCAGTTCACACTTCTACACACACACTTCTACACACACACACACACCACACACACACACACACACACACACACACACACACACACACACACACACACACACACACACACACACACACACACACACACACACACACACACACACACACACACACACACACACACACACACACACATAATCTTAATTTGAGCCATTTTCTATAACAGGAAAATAGTCCTGTAGAAACACAAAATGTGAATTATTAGGTGGATTATAAATAATGGACATTTTTCATTAGGACACACACACCACACACAACAGCATAAACATGAATATGCAAGGACCTGTCAAATCTAATCAGGCACTGACCCAAAGGATAAATGACAGTCAATCTGATCATAGGAAGAAAGGAGAGCAGCAGTGCAGTGTGAACRAAGCTGTCTACCAGAAGGGAGCCTCCATGAAGGAAACATTCCATATGGTACCATGTTCTTACCTAATCCTCATTGAAAAACCTATAACGTTTTCCTTAAGCATTTAACCAACTGAAGGTGGTCCACATTATATTATTTACATGCAAAGGGCCACGTTTGCACGGCAARTTAAAAGCATAATCTGGAAGATTTCCTGCTGTTCTTTGGTTATTTTTATTTCAATGAATGATATAACCATTGATTCTTGTATATAATGTATTATTCCTCATCAGTTTAGTATAACTGTCTTCTTACTCCATCACAACACAACATATAAGGTTGTAGACCTTATTTACTTYAGTAAACAAACAATGTATTRCKGCWAAATGTTTTAAACTATCATGCATGCAATAGATTGTCAGTACTTGCATTCAAAGCCCCACTATGAATACGAGAGTGGTTACATTTCCTAAACCCCATATCTCAGCTTCCTACCAAACCAAGTGASGGTCTGCTGTTGGGCTGAAACACATACTCAGGATTGTGGCTTTAATGCACTCCGCTACTGGTAAAGGGACATARTCAWAGTAGTCTAATATTTCAGGGACATTATGCACTTAATGCCATTAATGACTTTGAACACAAGAGGTAAGCAWCAACCTAAATCTCCAAAACTCCCACAAAGTAGACTATAGGCAAGATTTCAGTAGATTATGGATCAATTGGCYTGATGACCTGTCAATTTCTGTGATCTCTAGCATACACCTGCAGATTAGGATTAGGTTATATCCGTAGCCTATTATCATTCTGAATACTTGTGAAAGAAAAAAAAACAGTGATGGAGAATTAAATTAGGCTATCCAATAATGAGCTGTGGCAAACCCAACAGTAGATGTATTAACCGAAAGTGTCCATAGCTCGTGTTAATACATATGCAAACAAATKAACATATACATGAACTGCAGTTTGTAAAAAGGACACGACAAGTAAATGTGTACCGTTTAGGTGAGATCCGGACCACGCGTCCTTCCAGTTGACACCACATTGGTTATAGACTAATGGTCCGAGACAGTTGGCTAAGTGGTAAAACTCTCAATATTGGTTTAAATGAAAAAGTTACGTATTCATATTCAATTCAAATTAACTTCCCGCGTCACAATATTTCTATCAGTTAGACAAAAAACGACGGGAAGAAAAAATAAAAATGCAAAAACCGCTCCGTCCTAACCGCGCTTTCAACAAGACAGACAACGCGAAGTTTGATAAAAGAAAAAAGAAAGATCTATGCATGATTCGGTCAAGATCTCATCCTCCTGRCGTTGTTCTTCATATTCCTTGAAAAGAGGAACTGTAATGTATTTAAATTGAAGTSGACAYACACAGTAAACTAATCGATGTYTCTATAACGACTGGCAGCGAAGCGCTGCGGTCCGTTTAGGCTAYGTTGGGATCAACAAAGTTTGTCAAATTCTTCCCAGTTCTCAAAAACTCCGCCTGTAGCCTAAACGCGAATAGYTTCTGGTTGCTTTTGGAGCGGAGGAGAGGGAGGACAAGACGGGGCGAGCGAGTTTTTTGAAAGGGGTAAAGGACAGAGGGGGAAAGAAAGCACAGAAGAAACAACAGGACGAGGAACAKCTGTGAGACGGATATCGAATGCCAAGTTTTCTCAATACAAAATSTATAGCCCCAAACAGCCTAACTGCTGTTTATTAGGGATAAAGAAAAACATTATTATAGATCTAATATAATAATTTAAGCTGTCATTTTTACCTTTACCTTTACCTCAGCCGTCCTTTCCCTGGGAAATCATGAGGCTAAACTGGGTTAAGGTTCATAACTCGTCAGTCAGCTAGGCTACTGTCTAGTACATATAACACATCATAACATACCAATAAGTACTGTACCTAATCAGAATTTGAGGTAATTGGATGAGGTGGGACATTTTGGGTGCGGATGAGTATGAGTCAGGTTAACTAGTGCATATAACACATCATAACCTAACTGTAAATACTGTACCYAATCAGAATTTGAGGTGTTTGGATGACATTGGACAGCTATCTTCTGATTGTTTGAAGATAGCTGACATATACCAGACCACATGTCTAGTATACTAGGCTACTGTGTAGGTCTTTAGGCCAACGTTTGAGGTTTGACCGACTCGACAACAAACTGGTGAAGATGAAACCATGGCTGAGAGCTGAGACCTAGGCTACTGCGAAGACAATGGAGTTGTGACAGACAGTTAATCTAGATGGGTCTTCGCACCAGCTRAGTATGTAGCCTATGTGCACTTCTTTTGACCTTGGAGAACAGCGCATCCACTGAGTCAGTCCACCTTGAAGTTTCTTGTTGAAAAGGAAACCATAAGTTGGTAGATGAGCAGAGGAAGGCTTTACCTTTTCCCTGTGTCTGCGTCTCTCAGACACT
>NW_019948521.1:0-3405 GCF_002910315.2 Salvelinus sp. IW2-2015
GCCAGTGACAGTATGAGGAGGAGAAACAGATCCCAGTGCCAGACAGTATGAGGAGGAGAAACAGATCCAGTGCCAGACAGTATGAGAGGAGAAACAGATCCCAGTGCCAGACAGTATGAGGAAGAGAAACAGATCCAGTGCCAGACAGTATGAGGATAGAGAAACATATCCCAGTGCCAGACAGTATGAGGAGGAGAAACAGATCCCAGTGCCAGACAGTATGAGGAGGAGAAACAGATCCAGTGCCAGACAGTATGAGGAGGAGAAACAGATCCCAGTGCCAACAGTATGAGGAGGAGAAACAGATCCAGTGCCAGACAGTATGAGGAGAGAAACAGATCCCAGTGCCAACAGTATGAGGAGGAGAAACAGATCCCAGTGCCAGACAGTAGTGAGGAGGAGAAACAGAAGAAGCACTCTGTCTCCAGTGAGGCGAGAGGAAACAGGAGAGGAAACAGGAGAGGAAGACAACACAGTGAATCTCACTGGGGAGGATTTCTACCTGCTTTCTACGTCAGCAACAACCGTCTGTACTTCATTACAGGCCTTGTTTAGACTACGACACCCCAACACAACACATACAATGACATGTTGGTGGAAGGCGGGTTCTTCTTATAGAGAGGTAGACATCAATGAGTTTAATTTCAATGACTGTACATAATCGTAGTATTCTGGGTGCCGACACAGTAGAACCATAGAGATAGACAGGAAATGTCTGTTTTTTGGTTGCATCCCAAATCCCTTTTCCCTTTATAGTGCACTACTTTTGACCAGGGCCCATACACTCTTAGAAAAAAAAAGGTGCATCTAGAACCTAAAGGGTTCTTTGACTGTCCCTATTGGAGAACCCTTTAAATAACTTTAATTTTTGGTTCCAGGTAGAACCCTTTCCACAGAGGGTTCTACACGGAACCCAAAAGAGTTCTACCTGGAACTTAAAAGGTTTCTACCTGGAACCAAAAAGGGTTCTCCTATGGGGACAGCCGAAGAACCCTTTTGGAACACTTTTTTCTAAGAGTGTAGGGTGGGAATGTTGCATCCCTAGACCCTACTGAGTGTAGCCTACCTCCTCAGAGTTGTCCCCTTCCAGCCCCAACGCGTCTCTGTGTGGGAACACGGGCCGGTCTGGAAGGGGACATTGAAGTGCCCCCTCAATTTGATCCATTTATCAGCGTTCTCACAAGGTGCGTGAGGTGCTTAAAAGTACTTGAATTTAACACTCTGAAATTCAAGTACTGGATTAGCTTGAAAGTCAGACATTTTCTCAAGTTGGTTCTTGAAAAGTACTTTGAATTAATATGAGAAGAGAACAGATAATGACCAAATATGTTTATGAAAAATATTAGAAAAATGGATTGGTCTTGCGAATATATTTCCAGGCAGACTACCAAGTTATATTTCCTCATGTGTTTGGCGCTGTGGTTGGCAGGCGAGCTCACTCATTCCACCCACACTGCCACTCAGCCAGGCAGGTACAGAACTGACTTATTAGGGGCCCGCCAAAACGGGCAACAACCTCCAGAGTTTTTTTGGCCAATCGCCTCATTTATGGGGCGCCCACGATATTCCGTGCTCCTCGTTCTGGTGACCGTTCTCCCGACCGGCGACACTAAAGCTGCTAGWCGGAAGCAAGATGCCTTTTTGTTGCTATTAAGTAATAGATTCCCAAATGCCCAATAAAAACACAGTCATTAYGCTGGAATTGTGTAGTAATGTGAATAGGACATGTGTGTTCACCAGTAGACATGTCCCAAAACTCTGCTCATCACTACTCACATTACAACTCTGCTCATCACTACTCAAGAGTTTGTAATTTGAGTAGTGATGAGCAGAGTTGTAATTTGTGTAGTGATGAGCAGAGTTGTAATTTGTGTAGTGATGAGCAGAGTTAAATTTTGAGTAGTGATGAGCAGAGTTGTAATGTGAGTAGTGATGAGCAGAGTTGTAATGTGTAGTGATGAGCAGAGTTGTAATTGAGTAGTGATGAGCAGAGTTGTAATTTGAGTGTGATGAGCAGAGTTGTAATGTGAGTAGTGATGAGCAGAGTTGTAACGTGAGTAATGATGAGCAGAGTTGTAATTTGAGTAATGATGAGCAGAGTTGTAATTTGAGTAGTGATGAGCAGAGTTGTAATTTGAGTAGTGATGAGCAGAGTTGTAATGTGAGTAGTGATGAGCAGAGTTGTAATGTGAGTAGTGATGAGCAGAGTTGTAATGTGAGTAGTGATGAGCAGAGTTGTAATTTGAGTAGTGATGAGCAGAGTTGTAATTTGGTAGTGATGAGCAGAGTTGTAATGTGAGTAGTGATGAGCAGACTTGTAATGTGAGTAGTGATGAGCAAGTTGTAATGTGAGTAGTGATGAGCAGAGTTGTAATGTGAGTAGTGATGAGCAGAGTTGTAATGTGAGTAGTGATGAGCAGAGTTGTAATGTGAGTAGTGATGAGCAGAGTTGTAATGTGAGTAGTGATGAGCAGAGTTTGTAATGTGAGTGTGATGAGCAGAGTTGTAATGTGAGTAGTGATGAGCAGAGTTGTAATGTGAGTAGTGATGAGCAGAGTTGTATGTGAGTAGTGATGAGCAAGTTGTAATGTGAGTAGTGATGAGCAGATTGTAATGTGAGTAGTGATGAGCAGAGTTGTAATGTGAGTAGTGATGAGCAGAGTTGTAATGTGAGTAGTGATGAGCAGAGTTGTAATGTGAGTAGTGATGAGCAGAGTTTGTAATGTGAGTAGTGATGAGCAGAGTTGTAATGTGAGTAGTGTGAGCAGAGTTGTAATGTGAGTAGTGATGAGCAGAGTTGTAATGTGAGTAGTGATGAGCAGAGTTGTAATGTGAGTAGTGATGAGCAGAGTTGTAATTTGAGTGTGATGAGCAGAGTTGTAATGTGAGTAGTGATGAGCAGAGTTGTAATTTGAGTAGTGATGAGCAGAGTTGTAATGTGAGTAGTGATGAGCAGACTTGTAATGTGAGGTGATGAGCAGATTGTAATGTGAGTAGTGATGAGCAGACTTGTAATGTGAGTGTGATGAGCGATTGTATGTGTAGTGATGAGCAGAGTTGTAATGTGAGTAGTGATGAGCAGAGTTGTAATGTGAGTAGTGATGAGCAGAGTTGTAATGTGAGTAGTGATGAGCAGAGTTGTATTGAGTAGTATGAGCAGAGTTGTAATGTGAGTAGTGATGAGCAGAGTTGTAATGTGAGTAGTGATGAGCAGACTTGTAATGTGAGTAGTGATGAGCAGAGTTGTAATGTGAGTAGTGATGAGCAGAGTTGTAATGTGAGTAGTGATGAGCAGAGTTGTAATGTGAGTAGAGATGAGCAGAGTTGTAATGTTGAGTAGTGATGAGCAGAGTTGTAATGTGAGTAGTGATGAGCAGAGTTGTAATTTGAGTAGAGGGGGGGGGG
>NW_019948521.1:8717-15194 GCF_002910315.2 Salvelinus sp. IW2-2015
GAACGGAAGCAAATAAAACGGGGATAAACATACCTGAATTTGTCCAATAGAAACTCTTGTTTGCAACTGTGGACTAATGACTACACCCTAGATCAGCTAGTGTAGGCATTATGTTTGAAGGCGGAAATGTGTCACCTTGATTACTCAATTTCTCTCAACCGTGCACCTAGTTGTAAACATTCATTCATAGGCTAGGTTGTAGCAACCTCATGATGGGTATAGGGAAATCAAGTATTAGGTAGTAGCCTAAACTTAACGATGTTACATTGAACTGGGTGAATGGAATATGAATGACAGTCATCCAATATGCTGTAATAGAAATAAGGCCATGTTAAAATAAATAAATCATCCTCCCTAATCTCAAACGGCACCAACCACCACTGTAATACATGGTAAAAACTTAGTATTCATCACTACCTTACAAGTTCTACTCAATAATACTTTGTTCACTACATACTTACTTCATACACGAGTGGTAAGTCAGGCCTGATGATGTTTGAATTTGAGTAGTGATGACCAGAGTTGTAATTTGAGTAGTGATGAGCAGAATTGTAATTTGAGTAGTGGTGAATGTATGTGAACAAAAGTATGAGCCAGATTGTAATGTGAGTAGTGATAAGCAACTTGTAGTTGAGAGTGATGAGCAGATTAAGGTTAGATTTGGTAGTTGAGAGTGTAATAGACTATGTGTTTAGCGCAGTGCATGAGTTACACTGGATGGGTTGCTGTTAGCATGTCGCGGTTTGAGAATGTTGAGGATGTAGGCAGATGAGATGAGTTTATTTATTTTAACATTGGCCTATATATTCTCTATTATCGAGCCATATTGATGAGTAGACTGTCATTTCATATTCCATTCACCACAGTTCAAGGTCAAACGATCGTTTGAAGTTAGTAGGCTATCTTTAGTCCTAAATAAATCCTTGCTGATTTTCCCTTATGTATACCCGATCATGAGAGAAGGAACGTTTTTCAACGCAATGAATACACCACTGATCACACGCAAACACAGTTTGCTTTCATAGCAGCCACATACAAGCAGCTCATTGTATATATAATTCCTTCTTACATCTATCTACACGCTCTCCTCCTCTCAACTTTTCCCTTCGCTTGTGGACTTCAGTGCACAACACATCAGCTGTCTGTGACCAGACAAAAAAAACTTTCCAAGCTAAACCTTCATATCATGGCCGCTAACCGCTACACACAGCATACATTATTGTACATCATAGTTGGCTAGAAGTACTCGAACTAACGCGTTAGTAAACCCGCTACAATCATGCAGTACAGTGTACAGTCAGCAGCAAGCAGTTTAGCAGTTACACCGGTGAGTCCCGGTGGCAATATATTAATAAAACCAAAAGCTTACCTTGACGTGGAAGAGATCCAGTGTTGGATAACCATAGCCAGCTAGCTAACATAGCATCCCTCTMTGTTTGAGCTGGGTGTTTGAGTAGGCTAAACTAGCTAGCTGCATTCGATGCTAGCTAAGTAAGTTGAAGTGAAAAAAATATACTACGAAATATACCGAGCTATCTCTCTCACTCGCTCTCTTGCTTCTCCTTAATTTTGGAAAAAATTAAGTTTGGAAGAAATTAAGTTTGTTCAAAACTGTTCAACTATTGTCTTTCTCTTTGAGTCAACGACTCACCACATKTAATGCACTGCAGTGCTAACTAGCTGTAGCTTATGCTTTCTGTACTAGATTCAATCTCTGATCCTTTGATTGGGTGGAAAATATGTCAGTTCATGCTGCAAGAGCTCTGATAGGTTGGAGAACGTCCTCYGGAAGTTGTCATAATTGCTGTGTAAGTCTATGGAAGGGGGTGAGAACAATGAGCCTCCTAGGTGTTGTATTGAAGTCAATGTACCCAGAGGAGGACAGAAGCTAGCTGTCACCATGGTGCTACCCTACAGARTGCTGCTGAGGCTACTGTAGACATTCATTGCAAAACAGTGTTTTAATAAATTATTTGGTGATGTGATTATATTTAGTATAGTTTTATGGATAACTTTTTTAATGTTTCACTATTTACATTTTTATGAAATTCAGTGAGGAGGATTGTCCTCCCCTTCCTCCTCTGARGAGCCTCCACTGATTAAATATGATTTTACACAGAACTAATTCAAAGATGCCTCTGCTCCCACACACTGTCGCTACCATGATTATCCACGATCGTGGTAGTATCCACATCTATTGGATAGGGGCTCCCAAATTGGCTCAGCGGTCTAAGGCACTGCATCTCAGTGGTAGAGGTGTCACTGGTTCGAATCSAGGCTGTATCACAACTTGGGAGTCCCATAGGGCGGCGCACACTTTGCCCAGTGTCGTCTGGGGTAGGCCGTCATTGTAAATAAGAATTTGTTCATAACTTACTTGCCTAGTTAAATAAAGGTTACATATTTTTTTTAAAGCATTTATGTATAAGTGTTCAGAAACATATTCTATTCTTATTTACAATAAAAGTGACTCCAAAATGACACAATACATGTTTGACCATTAATTTCTGAAAATAATCTGAAACACGACCAAAACTGTCACGACTTCCGCCGAAGTTGGTCCCTCTCCTTGTTCGGGCGACGTTCGACGTCACCGGCTTTCTAGTCACCACCGATCCATGTTTAATTTTGTTTTGTCTTCATTGTACACACCTGGTTTCAATTCCCATAATCATGTTCCTTATTTAACCCTCTGGCTTCCCCTGTTGTTTTGTGCGTGATTGTGTTTGTCAAGTGGTTCCGTGTACGTGTTCTGGATTGTTTATGTTTATCCTTGTTGGATTATTGTTGATATTGAGTAAAGATCGTGGCTTTACTCATACCTGTGTCCTGCGCCTGACTCCGCTTCATTCACCTGGAACACGGACAAAAACAAACTACAAAATGCATCCAAATAGTTTGTAGAGTCACAAGCTTGATGTTGTCATTGTGTGCTAGAAATATGGGACCAAACACTAAACTTTTCCCAAAATGTTATACACTATAATAAAATTTGTCCAAATACTTATTAAATGATGTGTATTTGGACAGTAGAACCCTAACTTACCTCCCCTACCGTAAGCGTGTATTTGGACAGTGACTACTACTGCCCTACGTACAGCTGGTATTTGGACAGTGACTGACTATACTCCCCTACGTACAGTGGTATTTGGACATAGACTACTACTCCCTACGTACAGTGTGTATTTGGACAGTAACTACTACTCCCCTACGTACAGCGTGTATTTGGACAGTAAACTACATATACCCCTACGTACAGGTGTATTTGGACAGTAGACTACTACTCCCCTATACAGGTGTTTTGGAACAGTAGACCTACTACTCCCTACTTCAGCGTGTATTTGGACAGTAGACTACTACTCCCTATTACAGGAGTGTATTTGGACAGTAGACTACTACCCCTACATTCAGCGTGTATTTTGGACAGTAGAACTATACTCCTATGTACAGCGTGTATTGGACAGTAGACTACTACTCCCCTACATGTACAGCGTGTATTTGGACAGTAGACTACTACTCCCTACGTACAGCGTGTATTTGGACAGTAGACTACTACTCCCTACGTACAGTGTGTATTTGGACAGTAGACTACTACTCCCTACGTACAGTGGTGTATTTGGACAGTAGACTACTACTCCCTACGTACAGTCGTGTATTTGGACAGTAGACTACTACTCCCTCCGTACAGCGTGTTATTTGGACAGTAGACTACTACTCCCTACGTACAGCGTGTATTTGGACAGTAGACTACTACTCCCCTATTCAGACGTGTATTTGGACAGTAGACTACTACTCCCTACATTCAGCGTGTATTTGGACAGTAGACTACTACTCCCTATGTACAGAGTGTATTTGGACAGTAGACTACTACTCCCTACATTCAGCGTGTATTTGGACAGTAGACTATACTCTCCCCTACATTCACGCGTGTATTTGGACAGTAGACTACTATCCCCTACGTACAGCGTGTATTTGGACAGTAGACTACTACTCCTATTCACAGTGTATTTGGACAGTAGACTACTACTCCTACATTCAGCGTGTATTGGACAGTAAGACTACTACTCCCTATTGTACAGAGTGTATTTGGACAGTAGACTACTACTCCTACATCAGCGTGTTATTTGGACAGTAGACTACTACTCCACTTCCAGCGTGTATTTGGACAGTAGACTACTACTCCCCTACGTACAGCGTGTTTTGGACAGTAGACTACTACTCCTATGTAACAGCGTGTATTTGGACAGTAGACTACTACTCCTACATTCCAGCGTGTATTTGGACAGTAGACTACTACTCCCCTACATTCAGCGTGTATTTGGACAGTAGACTACTACTCCTACTTCAGTGCGTGTATCTTGGACGTAGACTTACTCCCTGTGACAGTCGTGTATTTGACAGTAGATACTATACTCCCTACATCAGCGTGTGTTTTTGGACAGTAGACTACTACTCCCTCTACGTACAGCGTGTATTGGACAGTAACTACTCTCTCCCCTACTCAGGTGTATTTGGACAGTAGACTACTACTCCCCTAGTACAGTGTGTATTTGGACAGTGAACTACTACTCCTACGTACAGTGTGTATTTGGACAGTAGCTACTACCTCCCCTAACGTACAGTGTGTATTTGACAGTAGACTACTACTCCCCTACGTACAGCGTGTATTTGGACAGTAGACTACTACTCCCCTACGTACAGGCGTGTTTTGGACAGTAGATCTACTACTCCCCTACTGTCAGCGTGTATTTGGACAGTAGACTACTACTCCCTATGTACAGAGTGTATTTGGACAGTAGACTACTACTCCCCTAATTCAGCGTGTATTTGGACAGTAGACTACTACTCCCTACTTCAGCGTGTATTTGGACAGTAGACTACTACTCCCCTATGTAAGAGTGTATTTGGACAGTAGACTACTACTCCTAGTGTACAGCGTGTATTTGGACAGTAGACTACTACTCCCTACTGTACAGCGTGTATTTGGACAGTAGACTACTACTCCCTATCGTACAGGTTATTTGGACAGTAGACTACTACTCCCTACATTCAGCGTGTATTTGGACAGTAACTACTACTCCTACATTCAGCGTGTATTTGGACAGTAGAACTACTCCCCTACATTCAGCGTGTTATTTGGACAGTAGACTACTACTCCCTACATTCAGCGTGTATTTGGACAGTAGACTACTATCCCCTACGTACAGCGTGTATTTGGACAGTAGACTACTACTCCCCTATGTACAGCGTGTATTTGGACAGTAGACTACTACTCCCTACATCAGCGTGTATTTGGACAGTAGACTACTACTCCTCCTATGTACAGAGTGGTATTTGACGTAGATACTATCCTAATTCACGTGTTTTGGACGTAGACTACTATCCCCTACATTCAGCGTGTATTTGGACAGTAGACTACACTCCCCCTACGTACAGCGTGTATTTGGACAGTAGACTACTACTCCCTATGTACGCGTGTATTTGGACAGTAGACTCTACTCCCCTACATTCAGCGTGTATTTGGACAGTAGACTACTACTCCCTACATTCAGCGTGTATTTGGACAGTAGACTACTACTCCCTACATCAGCGTGTATTTGGACAGTAGACTACTACTCCCTGTGTACAGCGTGTTGGACAGTAGACTACTACTCCCCTACGTACAGCGTGTATTTGGACAGTAGACTACTACTCCCCTACGTACAGCGTGTATTTGGCAGAGACTACTACTCCTACGTACAGCGTGTATTTGGACAGTAGAACTACTCCCCTACGTAACGCGTGTATTTGGACAGAGACTACTACTCCCTGTACAGCGTGTATTTGGACAGTAGACTACTACTCCCTACGTACAGCGTGTATTTGGACAGAGACTACTACTCCCTATGTACAGCGTGTATTTGGACAGTAGACTACTACTCCCTACGTACAGCGTGTATTTGACAGTAGACTACTACTCCCTACGTACAGCGTGTATTTGGACAGTAGACTACTACTCCTACGTACACGGTGTATTTGGACAGCAGACTACTACTCCCTACGTACAGGTGTTTTGGACAGTAGACTACTACTCCCCTACGTACAGGTGTATTTGGACAGTAGACTACTACTCCCCTATGTACAGGTGTATTTGGACAGTAGACTACTACTCCCCTACGTACAGGTGTATTTGGACAGTAGACTACTACTCCCCTCGTACAGGTGTATTTGGACAGTAGACTACTACTCCTACGTACAGTGTATTTGGACAGAGACTACTACTCCCTACGTACAGGTGTATTTGGACAGTAGACTACTACTCCCCTACGTACGTGTGTATTTGGACGTGACGCTAAAACGTTACATTTGGCTTTATATTCCAGAATTTGGGGATTTGAGATCAAATGTTTTTTATGAGGTCGACAGTACAAATGTCACATTTTATCTTTGGGTATTTTCATACATATCTGTTATTAATACCGTTTAGAAATCAATGCG
>NW_019948522.1:0-15173 GCF_002910315.2 Salvelinus sp. IW2-2015
ACAAACACAGACACACACACACTCACACTCACCTTCCCTGCATACACACTGTACACCACCCATATGACTTGACAGACAAATACCAATAAACTGACAGCCCCCCCCAACACATAAAGGTTTTAATGCAACTGAAATATCAAAGCCTCCAGGTGAGTGGATAGGAATTCTAAATACACCCTGTGGACGTGTGGTTTTCACCAAGGGCAAGGAGGGCTACTCATAAGACATAACCCAATACCCAATAACCCAGTATCTGTATGAAGATAGCCTGCCTTAGCCTTGCAACTGGGGCTTGGAATGCAATGCAGAAGCTGCCCATACTAAAAAATGGATGCCATACCCACTTACAGTCAGCTGCAAAATATTTGACACCCTTGATAAAGATGAGCAAAAAATACTATAAAATAAATAATAAAAATACTGAGCTAATAAAAAAAAGGTAAATGATATGGTGCATGGCCAAAGATCTCTATTTTCATGACCATAGCACAGGTTCCAAATCAAGTGGCAAAGCCATTTAGCAATCTCGAAGCATTTACGTCACATCTGCTCCTGCTACGCCCTCTGTCTTCTTGACCTGCAGTTACTCCCCCTGTACACACTCACTCTCTCCTTCTTCCTCTCTGTGTGATTGTGTGGTTGGAGACAGGTGTGCTGGAGTCAGAGGAAATCCMTACCAGCTGCAACTCGTTCCATAATCAAGACATCTACAWATACTCCACTCTTCCAGATCGTAATGCTCAGTCAGTTCATGTTTCTAGCCATTTATGATTATTCAAGATCCTGTTACTCTGCTGTGCCTGTTTCCCTGCCTGACACCGTTTATCCTCTCATTTCAGTTTACCGCTCTGTCTCTGGCTCCTGTCTCCCGTTCCACATCTCACCACCCAACTACCTTGCTCTGAATTTTACTCACCACCACTACCTTGGATTCCCCTCAGGACCTGTTTACCCTGTTCTACTCAGCTAACTCCAACCTCAGTCTCCACATCTGGTTTTTCTGCAACTCATCCAAGCTTCCCTGGATCTGCACTTCATATCTCCCTGTGTAACAATACATAGTTGGTTCATTCATCCCTGTTTCTTCATCTGAGCCTGCTCTTGAGTTCCCCTGTGTCGCTCTGCTTAACAATTTACACATATAGATCCTCCAGAACAACACCTTCTCCAGCTTTATCCTCAACAATAAGACCCCCTTCACAACACCTTCTCCAGCTTTATCCTCAACAGGAAGACCACCCACCACAACACCTTCTCCAGCTTTATCCTCACCAGGAAGACCACCTCCACAACAGGTTCTCAAGATTTACCCTCACCAAGAAGACCCTCCTCCATAACACCTTCTCCAGCTTTATCCTCAACAGGAAGACCACCCACCACAACACCTTCTCCAGCTTTATCCTCACCAGGAAGACCCCCCTCCACAACACCATTTTATTTTATTTCACCTTTATTTAACCAGACAGGCCAGTTGAGAACACGTTCTCATTTACAATTGCGACCTTGCCAAGATAGAGCAAAGCAGTGCAACACAAACAACACAGTTACACATGGGATAAACAAATGTAAATGTAGTAAGATTAGGGAGGAAAGGAAATAAATAGGCTATAGTGGCAAAATAATTACAATTTAACAATTAAACACTGGGGTGATAGATGTGCAGAAGATGAATGTGCAAGTAGAGATACTGGGGTGCAAAGGAGCAAAAAATAATAACAATATGGGGATGAGGTAGTTGGGTGGGCTATTTACAGATGGGCTATGTACAGGTGCAATGATTGGTAAGCTGATGACAGCTGATGCTTAAAGTTAGTGAGGGAGATATAAGTCTCCAGCTTCAGTGATTTTTGCAATTTGTTCCAGTCATTGGCAGCAGAGAACTGGAAGGAAAGGCAGCCAAAGGAGGAGTTGGCTTTGGGGGTGACCAGTGAAATATACCTGCTGGAGTGTGTGCTACAGGTGGGTGCTGCTATGGTGACCAGTGAGCTGAGATAAGGCGTGGCTTTACCTTGCAAAGACTTATAGATGACCTGGAGCCAGTGGGTTTGGCGATGAATATGAAGCGAGGGCAATCCAACGAGGGCATACACATCGCAGCGGTGGGTAGTATATTATGGGGCTTTGGTGACCAAAAACAGATGGCATCGTGGATAAGACTACATCTTCCGACGGCTATTTCTGACCAAATGAATCGCCCAACAGTCAGATCAGTAGGTAGTCCAGTTTTTACGAGGGTTATGTTCGGGCCCAGCATGAAGTGGAGGATGCTTTGTTGGGAAAATCGGAAGCCAATTCTAGAATTTAAATTTTGGATTGGAGATGCTTAATATCGAGTCTGGAGGAGAGTTACAGTCTAACCAAGACACCTAGGTATTCTGTAGTTGGTCACATATTCTAAGTCAGCAAACTGTCCAGAGTAGATGATGCTTAGACGGGCCGGGACGTGTGGGCAGCGATCGTTGAAGCAGCACTGCATGTTTTTTACTTGCATTTAAGAGCAGATTGGAGGCACGAAGGAGTGTTTGTATGGCATTCGGAGCATGCGTGGCTGGGTGTGTGCACATTCTGCCTTCTACCACAGCTCGCTCCACAGAATGCCCCGCCAGCAGGTATACACACGATCGCGCTATCGCTTATCTGCGCTCACGAGAGTGTGATCAGGAGAGATCTCTACAGTACAGGTAGCAATAGACTAAATCTACCTACGCTTATGGGAAGTTCTTACCTTGTATTCTTAACTCTAGGACTACGCCGCTGTGCAGGTACTTCTGAACCATCATATCTGCTACACCGGCTTACTTACTTGAGGCTCTGTACCACGTAACTCTTTATATGCTTAGTCATACAGGCCAACACCGGAACACTTAGCACTCCGACTACGCAGCGAAGATCGTACCCACTGCAGGATCTCCTACTCTCTCTACTGAATGAGCTGAGATGAGATTCTAAGCTGCATGCAGGGTCGGATAAATAACAGCCTATACGGAGTGAGGCTCCGCTCTATATCGACTCAGTACTTTATTCTCATAGAAAGGTATCACTGATATACTGGCAAAATACAGATTAGCGTCCCCACGTGGCTACGGATAATATCAACAGAGGACATAATAATCTAGAATAACAGGCGGTTTCTTAGTGGCTTATGTTTTGAGTTCCTTATTGCTATTCACTTGGGTTATGTCAGATCTCCGTGCGAAGCCTGGGTTTACTCATGCTTACATAATCACGCTGTACCTAACTATGTGCATAAAGATGACTCGCGTAAAACCGCAAAGTGTGTTGAGGTGTGTTATCGTGACACTATACATTACACTTTGGCATACGATATGAGCGTGAGTGATCTGTTGGACTGGGTGAAGCAAATGTGACTTCGTCATTCTGTATGCAATTTCGTATCTACATACTGAAGTGAAAGCGTGTCAGTTTAACTCAACGATATTATTGTTGAACAATCTACGTATTTTCACAAGACTGAAGAGGATATGTGTGAATACATTTATAATTACTCTACTCATCGACATGTAGCAAACTATCGTACCGCTGGACGCCCTGGAGTGGGTTGGATGTTGAGTGAGGGCCCTTGCGCAAGAAAAGAAGGATGTCTTGTTTATCTCTCTGTATCTGTCTCAGTCTCGAGGCTATTAGAGTGATCTGAGGCGCGCACAGTATACCGCAGTTACTAGGTTTGGGATCTGCTTATCAGGAACATTTGTGGTAAATGAAAACAACAGATCTGAGTATCGAACATACCACCACCAGGGAGGATTTCTAAGTTGAGGGTTCTCAGCTGGACGTTAGCATGAGGAGTGGCGCACGAATTTCCTATAGTAATAATATGTATTGAGGAAAGAGGCACACAGAAGACGAAGACAGTAAAAACAACGCATGAACACTAAATACTTTGGGCTCGCAGTGGACCTATCCTAGTCACTTTACTTTTGCAGCTTTGGTAGTTAAGCAGCTCTATTATCTGGTTGGGAACTTATTAAACAGGCCGTATCGATTATGAATTAAGGAGCATAAATGCTTTCATTTATTGATATGTAGCATGAGTACTAACAGGATACACTAATGCATCAGGTATAACTCTGATTTATGGAGGTATTCCGTACAATGCTGATATTGTTCATCGGATATCGATCTCTTCTGTTTCTTGATGAGTAAATGTATCATTGTTATCCTAATCCGACACCATAAACCAACTTAGGTCATTTGCTCTTCTCTTACTATTATAACATCTCCCTTCTACCAAACTTAACATCATCAGAATAATTACCTTAAAACACTAAACCCCAAGAACATATCACTCCGATATAAACACATGAACCACTTGATGAATCTTAGCAAAATGATTAGTGTATTTTTCAAATACTTATTGATACATATACCACGGATCCTCCAAACAAACAGGGACGGTAATCTGAGTTTTGTATGTTAGATAATACCTACTATTACGATGTACTTTACAGCTCAATTACGTTTGATACGAGGCCTAATATGAATCTATGGTATGCAAGAGTCCATAGTACTGTGGTGTGTGAGCCCGGTGATTCATATCATGTTATAGAATAAGGTAAAACTCAAGTTAGTCGAAGGGCGACTTTTGATTTTTGATATATATCGTATGTCATCAGAATCTCCCTTGTTCTGCTCCAGCTATAAGCTTTGCCTACCTTCTCACAGAGCCGACACATATTATACATCTACAAGTCATATGACAGCACGACAATTTTACCATTTTCAACCTGCTTATCAAGAGAGATAAATGGATCATAGTGACGCACTGTTCGCTTTGAATCCAACTGCGGAGTATTTACAATGTAAAAGCTCTGTAGCACTCTGGCAGAGAAATACAGTGAATATTGAGGCCCGAGCTCGTGGTGCATTTGATGCCATTAGTCCATGCAAGAATCTAGTTCTTTTATATAATTGCACTAAGAAACAACGCACCATCATTCTAGTATATTCTCTCTCGTACCACCACTGTCTATTAAAGACGCACCTGTTATGACTCATCAACGCTCCTGGGACTGGTCGCTGCGGCTATACATATGACGTCACCACAACATCAATCCACAACGAGCTCGCGCTATAGGTCACTATAAGCTGGACTTAAGCAACACTCAAAGGTATAATAGCTCACTCTGCCTTATCCTCAGCTCACCAGTAGAGCAGACAGAGACGTGCAACCACTGGCCCGGAGCGGAACGTTAGCTTCACAAGTCAGGTCTACACTTACACTGCGTTCAGAGAGTTGTACAAAGCTCTACCCCCTTGCCTTCCCCACATTATATGGAAAATACTTGACCCATCCCTATTCTTCTGTCCGTTCCTCTAGTTCTGCTTCATTGTTCGATTATTGACTGGAATCGAATTGCCAGAAATTCACTCTGAATGCTGCATACTCAAATCTACCCTTCACTTAACGTTAAGCACAGCTGTCAAGAAGCAGCCACTCACAGATCACTAGATCTGTACATAGCCCATTCTGTAATATAGGCCCATCTCACTACCTCATCCTCAATATGTTATTTTATTTATTTATATTTGCTACTTTGCACCCCAGTATCTCTAAATCTACTTGCACATTCATCTTCTGCACATCTATCACTCCAGTGTTTTAATTGCTAAATTGTATTTACTTCGCCACTCTCTAGGCCTATTTTTATTGCTTACCTTGTCCTAATTTACTTCTACTCATTTGCACACATCCACCACTGTATTAGCTTTTTTTTCCCCTATTGCTATTGAACTGTACCATTTGTTTATTCCAGTGTATTCTCTGTGTATTTGTTTGTTTTGTCACAACCAACACACCCCCTAAAGCTAATCAAAAACATACCACCGAACACCTACCACAAAAAACCAAAAAACAAACGACACAAAACCTAACATACACTAACAAAACCAACACAACAACACAACCCATACACATTATGCTTTAAAACACAACAACAACTCTAACATTCGAACAGACCACCGGCAACCACAACACAGGATCCATTAGACACACCACACAAGTATAGATATACAAACACTGACCACAAGCAAACTCAACAAACACCATAACAAAGTCCCCACACACACATTACAGACATAAGCTAAACACAAACACCACACTAACCATCACATGTATAACTCCTACACCCCCGACACATACAATCCAAACAACCCCATACAAACATGGACACACACATACAACACAACAATCCACACCAACAACAACAACCATACAACAACAAACCAAAACACCCACCATCGGATCATACACAACAACAAACAAATACAATATAAAAACATTATTTACTAATCAAAACACCAAAACAACATACAAACATTCAACAAACCCAACAAAACAACCCCATACCAAAAAAAAACAGACAATATACTACAAAGCAAAACAATACAAAAAACACACACGACAACAACCAACACAACCAAAACAACCCCAAACCACCCACAATACCTCAACACTAATACAACAACAATCAAACACAAACACAAACAAAACAGAACCAACAAAACTACACAACAAAATACAACATAACACCAACATACAACACCACTACATAACCAAAACAGTCACTACATACAATCAATACTATAACTTTCACAACAGATTCATCACATCAACCAAAGGAATCCAAAACAATGCCACCTACTCAACACACTAGAACACCAATATTTCATATAAGACAACATGCATACCCAACATAAAACCAACACACAACTTACCCATACAACTCAACACGACCACCTAGCTCCCACGAAGTACACTATCCAAACAGCTCGCATCCGGATCAATCGTACATACACAATATGCATAAACAGGGGCATCACCTGCTAAACTGCAACTAAAAACGTTAAAGGCCAGCTGTCGATCTGTTAACTGGTACATGATAAGGCCAATTCGCTGACTATGATTCACGTGTAACTGCTAACAAACAATCAACGCATAATAACCAGAAGAACTCTCTAGGAACATTACAATTCCAACCTGTTAACGAGATCTAGTCTGTTACTCGCTCTTCACACAATATCATAACTCATCAAAAGACCAGGAACAAGCGAATTTACCAGTTACTATCCTATTCATACAATCCAGACAGATGCAAGCAAGCCCTATTTAACGGTTCGGTATGCACGGAATATCAGGTATAACCAAGCACAAAAACACAATGGGGCCAATGGACTGTAGACTAACAGATTACAGGCTCGAACGACAGTACAACGTAAATAGACACAGAGGCGGAGATGGGTAGCATCAGCTGTTAATGAGATTGTAACGAGCTACAACAACTAGACACTTTCCCGTTACATTAAGGTCAGGAAATCAAAATAGTCAGACTGTACTTACAGAACATGGGAATCCATCCGGAAGCGACTAACAATCATACCATCCACACTAGAATAGACCTGAAACCCATGCCGATGACTGCATAACATGCACACAGATAGGAGGTATATGCTACCAACGACACATAGCATAGATAGCAGGATCCATACAGCTATCCAGTACAGTACTAGCATTACGTTAAGGTCAATCAGCATGACCTACGAGCACATACACTAAATCATAGGGGAAATTACCCGCACAAAGGAGGGGAGGAGCGCACCCCACCCAGCGTCAGCGACATAATATACTATGAAATAAAACGTATACCAAACATGCATAGAATCATATTTAACTAAACTCACCACATTCAAAGTTACTATAGAAGTTATATACAACAACTACCAATAGGCAACCATAAACTGAGGATCGAAGGGTACAATGAATCACAACTCAGATCTCATTGAACTCTCGAATAGAGGCGGGTGCATATGAAAAGCAAAATTACAATAATTACTAACCATAGTGTAATATAGTACTATGAACGGTTCTATAATCCCAACTTATCTAAATAAAATTAGAATACTATGAACGACACTAGATAGCTCATCGACTAACGTTCAAGGTGCGAGTTGCCAGGTATCAATGGCCTTAACAAGACGGTAAACACAGGGGCAGACAGTCGACTCAGAAAACGCTGTAGCACTGTTATCCTACCGAACTTGCAGCGTCATTAGCCACCTTGAAAATATATTACACTTAATATACAACTCCTCACTGCTCCTAACACTGCACAAGTCACATACCGCCGAGGGGGGCACAGACCCACCAATTGGCAATCATACGGGCGGGTGACCTATCTCCTTACTCGTTACCAAGCCACATAACGGACAGAAGGCTACGGACTGGCAGAACGCGTAGCCACCCTAGAAAACACATTCTACCCACTACCTTCATCCATAACCCAACTTAACTTATCTCTACAGTTCTCATCTGCAGATTTGGAAGCTGCAATAGCACCCCTTAGCTGATATACTGAACTCAATCCACAAAACCTAGGCAAAACACATTCCACATTAAGATAGCGACTCATAAAAGACCTGATATGAGAGGAAAAAAGCTGAAGTGAGAAGCAGAGGCAGAGGGGCGGAAGGGGAGAAAAGGCCAACAAAAAGGGCTAAGAACCTGGGAAGGTCCGCAGCGAGCAGGAGTTAAAGAGTACACAACAGTAAAATTACAGAGTGCCACACTCAGAATTATGTTATGACCAACAAACAACGGAGACAGGGACGGACGTTAATTTCAGCAAGAGTCTCAACACGTCGGGAGTGTCAATACTTATCGTTCACCTAGATCAGAGTAGTAATGTATGACGGAGACTTAGACGTTCTAACGCGAAAACACCGATATGTGCTGCATTTCAGTCCAATCGCTGCGGCCTCCTACACGCTCATGACTCCGCAGCAAATGCAGCACTGAGCATCTTCGGTCTCCTATCAGGTGCTACTCCCCCAGTCTACCATCCACCTGCTCTCTCCTACCAATCTCCTAAGATCCAGATCTCTCTTCACTCAGCTTATACCCCATCACCACCCACCATGCATCCTCTCTCTATCCATACAAAGATAGCATCTCGGTGCTAGACAAGACCACTGAGTCCTTGAGAACGAAGTACGTGCTACATAGCACGCCCTCAAGATCGAAGGTAAAGCGCAGCTACTCCACAGAAATAAACCGGACCTATTGAATCACGTCTCATACAGTATTCTCAAGCCTTCTGGTTCACCACAATCACCCAGACAACAGTCTAGGACTTAAAGCCACGCGCATCACCTGTAGCCTAACAGCCACTACGAACCCTATAAGAAAGAAGTGAGCTCCACCATAATAAAACCCCTACGTTTCTTTCTAACCAACACAGATGGGAATTGTTTGATCAATAGCACGATCATAGCTGTCGCATACTATTTTGACTAACGTCGTGTAACACAGCCACGACTCGGAGATAACAAGCATCACAAGCTGAGTTTGGATAACCGTTTTTAATCCACCTATTTATTCCATCCAACCCAGGGCTTCCAGCGAAGACAAACCTACCCGTAAGGTCTAGAGTTGATTGATATTCTTACTGATAAATCTATAATATTATCTTATACTTACCTACGTTTAATACTCACCAGAAGTTTATATATCCAATAGACCAAATATTGATTATCTCGCCTCATCCGTTTGATGATATTTTGTTTAGACCTTTACTAAATGTATTAACCAAATGGCTTAGTTAAGCATGGACAATGAACAATTTTCGCTCATAAACACCGTGATTACAACACACAGTCTACATTTACTTGCTAAACTATTATGAACATTCTAAATTCATCATAGAAAGAGCCTCAGGCACATACCAATGGTCTCTGCAACAACACACTACGGAATGACAAGCAGTCCTATACACAAGCTAGACTACTCATCTGTAACCTTCTGTACCACTTGCATCTCATCGTTCGAGACGAAGAGCTCTTGTACCCCCCTTCACACACGGTCATATCCCATATTAAATAACTCTCCTGTGAAGAAGATTTACCAGTTGAGCCAATGAGTCTTACCTAGGCTACCACAGAATGGCCTATCACACAGGGAAGACTGGTCCTGAAGGTAGAGAAGCGGAGAAGCTGCACAACCATTGGGTTGATACTGGACTCCCACCACTATCAGTTAAACAATGAACCCTGGACAGACCTCCAGAGGTTGTAATTTGTCTACCGCTCTTCGTCTGTGATAAAGGCTAACGTTGGAGAATCTGGCTACAACCGACGTTTGTACCTAAGTTATCCGGGCTGTTTGGATGCCACACTATAGATGTTGGTTGATATTTTCGCCCGTTCTCGCCATTAAAAGGACTGGACTTTGGTGGAACATGGAACATCTCTCCAGAAGACAATACCTTTGTGGGACATAGGCAACACTCGGTCAGACAAAACATACCTTTTGTGGACATGGAGCACCACCCTCGAATGAAACATATACTTTGTGGCACATGGAACACTCTCAGACGACCCATAACATTTGTGAATACGAAAACCACATCGCAGCTCCCGACATAAAGCTAACAATGCTAGAATTAACGGATTACCCCACCATTGCCACGCATTCATGAATAGACAACCAATCCGGAAAATACCTAATGGTGATAATCAGTAAATCTAGATAATGTATCTGTAGTATATAATTCATTGGCGAGTACCACTAAAAACCAACAGGTAGCCCACTCGCAACTTTAAACAATCTGTTCCTCTATTACTGATAAACATACATAATTTTCTTCTCATACTTAAAACACCAAGCCTGCTGCTCACTCCAGGCCTATATGTGTCAAGAACAAACACTATAGAATATTCATGTAGTCCCCAGGCACCACTCTTTTTTCGTAATTACATACATGCAGGTCAATTCTGTATCTCTTCTCCTTAACTGTCGTAGACGAGTAAAAAACGAAACCCTGTTTCATCCATTCCTCGAGTTTATCGGAACTCTGAGGGTGCCCCAGAACTCATCCTTGAAACTCTTAATCTCAACCAGAAATTTGTAATTGTAGGTCAAGAATAACAAAGTTATATTCTTAGGCCGCATCTTCCCTACTAACACCACACCAACCAACAACCGCCCTGGTCATACCCCAACATCAACCAAGAGGTCCCATCACGTCACGGATGGCAGGAAGCATTGGCACCACTCCAGTGATCCGTAACTCACCATCCGTGCCGTACACACACCTGAATCCCACACACCAACACTAGTAGTCGCAACCACACAACACCAAAAACTCTCCGCGAGACCCTCTCAGGGAAAGACGCTGAGCAGAATTGCATACAAAATAGGCAACATCAGTCAGGCAAGACGTCGTCGATGGTTGCAAACGACTCAGATAAGAAATTAACTTGAGGATCTGAGGACCGACACGCACCAACCACAACACCCCACTACAAACCACCTCATCCACACGACACATGCCGATGATAAAAAAAATATTTTCATCTCTCCATAAACATAAACTAGAGAAGGGGAATAAAGGCATTGACGTGCCCCTTTCAAAACTGTCATTGGTCGTTTTTGGACAATGATCTTTGTTGGATGATGGACACGCCAAGGAACTTGCAATGCTCTCACAAAACCTGCTCCAAAACTAATACTAAGCCCGTCGAACTGAGAAAATGCGGCATCAACAACCTAAGACATTGCAAAACAACCACAACAATTAAGTGCATCGATCACAAAAACACTCCTACCACACCTAGTTCAAATAGTCCACAAATCTCAACAATGCAATCCTTTGGTCTTGAATCAGTGAGCTGGAGGTTTGTTATCCACCTGCGCACCCACAACTATCAATCCAATACCAGACTCCTAACGACAGGTTCATGAACACTCCAATCCTATACTGCTGTCGACAATCATACAGTTGGTCGGTGATACCAGTCAAGACCCTACACTCGTTGTGACGCTCTGCAAAACTTAAATGAAAATGGAGTCATCAAGATTATGTCGTGCCTGGCCATCCCGGAACAGCTCATAGGGTGAACAGCCAGAGTATAAGAAAGCGGAATGAGCAGGACAACCCCCAACCGCCAATAGTTACCGGATCCACGCCACGATGCCAGGTTGTGTGTATACTTGACAACTTAACACCTGGTAAGTGGCCTGTCAGGCAACCAAGCTACCAAGGACTCTACAAAACTACAAAGCCACCGAAAAAACTACTTAACATGGCAGAACGAACCGTGTTAATAGTCCAAAGAGAGTCCATTCAGGTTAATTGATTGAAGGCTTATGAGGGCACACCATCCTAATGGTGATGAAATTCTGGAGCACATAGAGTCCATATGAATAATATTCCTCATGTAGGTGTATCCCTTTTGTCCAGGTGGGAAAGGGCATGTGTGGAGTGGCATACGAGATTGCATAACATAATGTTTTATTAAAGTTGGCAAAAGACGGTAATGCCAAAAACAACAGAGATCTACGGACAGATGGAGGTTAACATAAGGAAGTTTTACATGGTGAATAAAAACAACATATAAACCAAACACAAAAAAAAAAAAAAAATGGTCAAACCACAAACCAGGTTGCCATTAAACCCAATCAACAAAACGTCGGAAAGACGCCATGACCACACCCACTACACCATAGAACAGTCATCGCAGAAGACACAAAAAACAGAGCCCCAACACAACACAAAAACCCTTCACAATCATGTACACGTGACGTACAACATCTTCATTGGACCTAAACCAACACACCACTATCCAAACATAACCAAAAAAATCCACCCCCAAAAACAAACACCCCCCCAAACCCCCCCACCACTGACGCCTGGAAACAAATACTCATCAATGGGTCGGCCTCAGTCATTCATCAATCTAGCCACACCTGAAGAAAAGCCAAACCGCCACCAGCCAAAGAAACAACCCCACCCAACAAAAAAAACCAAGCCAACAGACTCTAAACTAAACCACCCAAAAACCCCAAACCCCTTCTAAAACACCCGGTGTCAACATCTTTTGGAGCCACAGGAACTTCATCATTTAACTGGTCCCGGCTCAACCGAAATGCACGCCACACGCCACCCATTGACACAACACCCCACCGCCCATTCCACCTCACCACACCCAAAAACCCATACCCACCTGATTCGAGATACACAATACTTCACACCAACACCCAACAAACCGAAAGCCTCTAACCAGAAACCCCACAAACAAAATCCCCCTCCCTCAGAACAAAAACCCATCCCACCAACAACAATACAACCACAACAAATAACCTACCACCTCCCTACACACCCGCATCCCCCACCACCCACAACGAAAAACAACACGCTACTCACTCCAAACAACCAAACCCCTAACCACAACCCTCACCCAACCACCACCCACAACTCACTAAAGACTTCGACACAACAATTAGAGACACCGCCGAAGCCCCTAGCTCCTCAACATAAAACAGACCCCCCTCACACGACAACACCCAGACCCACAATCAACATAAAACAGCCACAAACAGACACTGACAAAAAAATACACCCACCCCCAGCCGACAGTCTTCAACACACCAAATAACCAAACCCGACACCCCAACGAGACCAGACACACAACCAACCACTAAAAAAAAACCCACCTATCAAATAACAATCCAACACCCTGCCAAACCACCATCACCACCACCAAACACAGCGCAAACATCACCATTCCAAACCGCACCCCTACCAAACATACCCCATCGTTGACCTGACTCCTCATGACAAGCAGCACCCGTGCGTATCCATCTGGCCATGCGACCTTTGTGAATGTTGACCTGTTTAAAGTCTTACTTACATATCGGCTATACGGAGAGCGTGATTTAACATAGTCGTCCAGAACAAGCTGATGCTCTCATGTTGCTCCAGTTTTTGCTTTGCCTCGAAGCGAGCATAGAAGTAATTTTACTTCGTTGGGTAGGCTTGTGTCAAATGGGGCAGCCTCTAGGCTGTGTTTTCCCTTTGCAGTTCCATATAGATTGCACGCCCGGGCACATCCGATGAGCATCGGAGCCTGTTGTAGTACAACTTCAATCTAGTCCTGTATTGGCGCTTTGCCTGTTTAATGGTTCATTAGAGGGCAGAATTAAGCCCGGATTCTTACAAAGCGTACCGGGTTAGAGTCCCGCTCCTTGGAAAACGGCAGGTCTACCCTTTTAGCTTCAGTACGGATGTTGCCTGTAATCCACGGCTATTTGGTTGAGCTTGTACGTAATTCACTGTGGGGCACGCACGTCATCGATGGCACTTAATTGATGAGCCAAGTGATTTTATGTGGTGCCAATCCTCAATGCCATCGGAAGAATCCTGAACATATTCCAGTCTGTGCTAGCAAAACAGCCTGCAGCTTAGCATCTGCATCATCTCACCACTTCGCGTATTGAGCGAGTACCTTGTACTCTCCTGCTTTAGTTTTCGCTTGTAACCAGACACCAGGAGCGATAGAGTTAATGTCAGATTTTCCACAAAACATGGAGGGCAGGGAGAGCTTTGTACACGTCTCTGTTGTGTATTAAAGTCCCCGCCACTAGGAGCGGCGCCTCTGGATGCGCATTTCTTGTTTGCCTTTAGCCGTATACCGCTCGTTGAGTGCTTTGTCTTAGTCGCCAGCATCGGTTTGCGGTGGGTGTAAATAAGACGGCTACGAAAAATATACTAGTACTGCTTGTCTTATAAGTCTTTTGACACAGAGCTGTCATGCTAGACAACTGCAGGCCCCCCAAATTGTTTTGTGCAGTTTCAGCTTTCATGTAAGACCCTCCCTGCATTGATCAAAGCGATACATGCAAAGATTCTACTTTTTATTGAAGGTGTTTATAGTCTGAGATGTATTGGGTTGGGGGGGCGTTTGTGAAAGCTATGGTGGAAGTCTCAAGGGAGATATGAACAATTAAACCTTTTTAAAAAAAAAACACAAGTCCCCTCGACTCGACTTGTTTTCCATTCCTTAACATATTTGCATTCGGCTCACACACCACGTTTTGGAACCTGCACAGAAGACTTTGGGTTCCGTAATGGATGTGTTAAAGTATCATGTTCATCAAAACGTTTACCCCAGGTTTGTGGACGTTGAAGTTCAAGTATTGAGTACACATTGCAGTTACTGTGGTCACTTGGGGATAGTGTGGTTTTGGTTTTCATTGACTGTAGTTAGAAGTGTTTTATGAAGCAGCAGACAATCAATTGACTAAAGAGTTCTCTTAGAAGTCTGTGTTAGGGAAATATAAATGCTCGAAAAATGTAGCTACAGAATGAATATCTTGAAGA